>NW_010552043.1:0-21406 GCF_000687285.1 Phaethon lepturus
ATGTGTGCGTGGATATGGGGTGGTAGGGTAGAGGTCTGCATCCAGCCCAGTGGCACCAGGTTACAGGTAGGCGCGAGCTTCTCTTTCGCTTACAGACAGAGGGAAACGTACGGTCCAGGTAGATGCATTGCTGGAGATTCTCAGAGCTTTCCACCTCCTGCCTGTGAGATTGCGTTTGCCGGCTCTAACAGTATAGGGCTGGCTTTCGCCATGGGGATTTTTGAGCAAGAGGACCAGTATGTATGGCTGGAGGAAGGAAACTGCTTTTTTATTAATGCCTTTTTTTTTTTTCTTATTTTAACTCTTGGTTTATTTGCTTGCTTAATCATTTATTTGCATTCCCCTTGTAATCATCTTTTGACTGTTTAACTTGGAAATACGGTTGTAAGGCTGGGGATTGCTCCCTGCCATGAGCCAGAGAGCAGCCCTTTCCTGTTTCCCAGTCTACAGAGCCTACCTCAAGCTGGTGTCCGTTATTGCTAATGAAGATGTAAGGTAGTAGGTACAGTGCCCCAGAAATGTGCCCTGTGTGCTGGGGGGATTGCCTTCAAGGGCTGAGTTTGATCAGCAGCCTTGTGTCCATAGTTGACCTTAGAAACAATGTAGCCCCCCGTATGCATTTAGTTGGGCTTTTTCACACCCTGTCACCTATAGTCAGACAGATGTTTAGTTTTGTAGGAGGGATGGCGAGGTAGGAGAGGAACCTCTCTCTCTCTCCCTTTCCTGATAGGCGTGGGATTCTTCTCTGCGGTAGTTAAAACAACTTGGCCAAAAGCAATGGATTGTTGTCTGTTTGTTCACTGTAGCATTCATCGCTTCGGCCAAAATAACCCATGTCTGTTGTATTCACTTTCCTGTTTAGATCACTCATTAGGAGGTATTAACAGTTCCACACTCCCAGTTCTGGTTCCAGACAGCTAGCTGCTTCAGAGGAGGCTGAAATGAAGAGAGAAAAAAAAAAAAAAAGAAAAAAAAAAAAAAAGAAGAGGAGGTGAAAAAATGCCATCTGTGTCTTGATATAAGGCAGATAGGTGGTCTGCTAGTTGCAGTTTCTTTCTGTAGTATAGCTCTGATTATTCCAGAGCATTGGATCAAGATTTTCAAAGCTGACCAAAATAAATATTCCCTGAAGTTAAAAATAAATACATTTCTTTTTCATTGTTGAATGCTGTCTCTTAAAGAGTGCAGCCAATGCTGCCTGCTTGGTATTGAGTAGTAGTGTGTTCTTTGTAGAGCTCATTTATCATCATTTCCAGGGGTTTGCGATATGAACAGGCTTCTACTGTGTATTCATTAGGAAAAATCTTTCCATGGAGTTTTTATGGGGGTAAACTAGGTGCTGCAGGTTAAAACAGGCTGCTGTCTAAAAGTCTGCAGTCTTCACTTAAGAATACCAGAACAGGAAGGGAGAAAATATGCGCACCCATGCCAATGTTGGGTGACAACGTTCAAGTTAGGACTCCACTGTAAAGCCATATGTTTTTCAAAAGGTAAAACAACTACTCTCAGATGGCAGGAGTCAATCCCCCTTGCTGTGGTGGAGGCTGCTCCTGTTCCAGCTTCTTAATAATTTTTTCTTATTTAGGCTCAGTTTGCTATAAAGTGACTGTTGTCTTGTTACCTGCTAGCAAAAAATAAAGTGGATACAGATCTGTGGTGTGTCTGTTTCCAAAAGGACTGAATTTTTTATAAAGCTGGTGTTGACCCATATGTTCCATATAATTTTTGTTATTCAATAAAATATGAATTTTCCCTTTGTATTCTGGGGGCTGTTAGGAGAAGATATGTTTAATTTTGCATTCAATTCCAGAGCAAGCTAAATGGCAGTGCAGATTGATGACAATGAAAACACCAAGTCCTGCTTTGTGGGGTAATGAGTTTTTAATCGTATTTATCGAGTTTAAGGCTAGCAAGTCCTTGCTTGGGTGTTTTGTTTGACAAAAGTAGGAGCTGGGTTTTCGGTTTCTCAGTGCCCTCGGGAGATGGAGCGGCCTGTGTGTTAGCCTAGGAAATTCATCCCTAAGCGCCTGCAGGGTCGATCCCCCTCCTTTGTTTGCTGCAGCCGGTGCTTGGCTGTGCATCCCACAGGTTGGCATGCCATGGGGACCATGTCCCTCCCCACCAGGGGTGATGTGGCAGAAGTGCTCAGCTTGCCTATTCTGGTGTTAATTGCAGAAAAGATTTTTTCCTCCCACAGCAGAAAACAAATTGCCCTGCCCACCAGTGCAAAAGTGAAGTTGGTGCCCTTTGCTGGCCAGGAGGAAAACGCAAGCAGGTTTATAAGTGAAGATGCAGGCATGCGCATTGAGCTGGCTGGCTGATGAGCCAGGTGTCTGCATGCTGCCCAGCATCACAGGGCTGTTATAAAAATAAGTCAAGAAGGATTTAGAGGCAGGTGGACTGAATTATCAGCCAGGACTGGAGAGGGATATGCTTTGGTCAACACATCAGTTGGAGGGCCTGATGCTGCTGTCGGGGTTTTCACATTCAGAGCATGAACGTATGCATCATCAACACGAGTAAATGAGATGCATACCAGAGAGTGAAGTCTTTGTAAATGGAGTAGTCCTGGGAATGGGTGATTTATTATTACAGATTTTAATACTAATAGTGTTGGGACTGGTGTAGATTGACTAGGAAGCTATTTCATGTGTGACACAGTATAAAGAATGAGCTGAAGATTGATGAAAGACATGGAATTCAGGGAGCAAGAATGCATCAGGGAAAAGCGAAGACATGAAGGGGATGGGCACAAGGCTTTTTATGCTTTAAATAAGTTTTCTTTCTTTTTCTTTTTAAAATTATGTTACTTGGTGGTTGTGGAAACAGTGTGACTGGAGTGATTTTGATAAAACTTCTTACTCCTTAGAGCATTCTTGCACATCACAATAGAGGTTTGGAAGAACAACTCAAGAATTATTATTTTGGAGCGGTGATGAACTGAGAGTTGGGCATCACAATATTGGTGTATTGCTTGGGACAATACTGAGATACCAGGACAGCCCTGCAAACCAAAAAAGTGTTTTCCTGCCACTTTTGATGATGGGCTGTGTATTGGTGTGGGATGCACTCGGTGAACATTGAAGTTTTGAAAAGATGTTTACCATAGTTCATGTGGACTCTTAATTCTTCCCTCCTGGTCCCCTTCTCATTCAACAGATGCTCTCCTGCTGGGATGTGAATACTAGAAATGGACCATGATGCCAAATACTGAGTGTACATAGATGCTTCAGGCTCTACTATGTCTGTAGGCAATGCTTTCGGTGTCCATAGGATGGAGAGCTAGAAAATGTGTAATTTGTAACAGTTCTCTCTGTTGTGAGGTACTTGTAGGAATGTAACTGTCCCAGGCAAGGGAGTCTGGCATGCTGGCCTCTGGCTGTGTCATCTTGGGTCCTCTCTGCCTTGGCAAATCGTTGTCACAATTCTCACCAGCACTTAATATTAGGCTCTTCAATCCCTGCTTGGGACGTGTGTGAATATATCCTCATATTTGTAGGTGCTGAGATGCTCCAACACTCCCTAATCCTGGTGCCTGCAGGCAATGCAGTCAATGGAAGCTCCCAGGATAGGCAACTGAGGTAGAAAACAAAGAGCTTGCTTTTAACATCTACTTTTAATTCTTGTCTGCTTTAATGGCCATGAAACCACCTCCTATTCAAATCTGTGATGTGATTCTATCTAAGATGTTATCCAATTGCCTGTATTTAGCCTCTGAGTTTGTGTTGTAGTGCTTGCTTTATGTTCTTTACTAGATAATCTCTGCAGCACGTAGTCTGAAATGCATGTGCCTCCTGGGTGCAACCTAAGTACTAACTTGTAAGATGACTTCTCTAAGGACCCCTTGGCACTATAACTTTTACTTCAGCGGTCTTTTCAGAGAGCCTTTCGATTTTGTCTGTAAGGCAATGCATTTATCAGCCATTGCACCAAGCATCTGTAGCTATAGCAAGGTAGCTAGTCTTTTCAGACAATAAAAAATTAATTTTAATTGTGTTCTGGACCACAGTTTTACTTACTAAGCAGTGGTCAATGTGAGATTTTTTCCTAGCCTGTCTGAAATGTCTGTCTTCCTCTGGCAGAGGAGTGAGGATTAAACCATTTAAAAATGCTCTTTTCTTTCTGTCTTTTTTTCTTTTTCTTTTTTCCTCCCTTTTTAAACTTTTCAGCTCTACTTCTTCAGGCCCACTCCTGTCCAAGGGAGATATCACTGCCTCTGTGATTGGGTTCCCACTGTAGTCGATGGAGCACTTCTGTTGGCTTCCCTGTGTGGGGAAGATTCTCAGGAATCCCAGATGTGATATCTTCTCAAAAAATGCTCCAGAATCTCAGATGTGGTACCTTCTCAAAAACATTCCCCTGTTTCAGCATCGTGTTTCTACTCATTGTGTTGTAATGTCTTTGTCAAAGGTGGCATTTCAGGCTGAACAAAGCTGTGTATGCAGGTGAAGACTTGAAATCTGTGCACACTTCTAAATTCTGCTTATGAAAACAGTCAAAAATTAAAATCAAGACACTTCCACTTGAGACTTGACAGCTTTCAGTTTCAAGGGTCATACAATAGATACCATTCTGAAGGAAGCAAAGAAGTGTTTGGAAGCTGTCCAAATTAGGCAATATGAAGTTATATATTTCATTTAAATGCCTAATAGTAATAAACTTTTTACAGAGCATCCATTGATGTATGGCCTCACACTACCAGGATTTTTTTTTTTAATTTTTTTTTTTTTTTAAGCACCTTAGTCAACATGTGAGTAATTACGTGGAATTACTTCGGTCGTTACAAACCTAATGCTTCAGCAGTCTGTAGCACAACTCCAATTCATTGCAGTGGATGCCTGACAGGGAACAGCTTTGAAATATTTTACACAATGTTTAGAGTAGGTTGGATCATAGCTTTGCTACTATTAATTGTGATAGCTTTACTGACTTGATTGAAGTTGCATTGATTTATACCAGGTAAGGTCATTGATTTTGAACTTCACAACGGAGCTATGCACTTTTAAATCTTACAGTAAAATGTCGTAAATACACAGGATCAACATGAATGTTTTCTTGCAGTTCTTGCAGCAATGCAAAGTTAAAATGAAGTCAAATAGGACCCTCTGTGCTTTTGTAGAAGTGGTGCTTAAAATGTAATCATGAATTGCCCTCCCCTAAAGTCCTGTGCAAAGGTACCGGCGCTGAACAGCGCTGTTCTGAAAAGCGGTCTGGTCTAAACCTGGCACCTTCGGATAAGACTCTAGGTGGTTTTATACCAATGACAAGTAGTTCACTTGTAACAGTCACTGCACACAATGCACATGAGTTTTTACAGTAAGTCCCTTTCCCAGTCTGCAGAAACCCAGAATCTAGTTACAAGGGTGAGGACACGATGAATGGACACTGTTAAAAATTAGACAGATGGAAACATTGTAACTAATGCAGTCTTGGTGCATCCATTTATTATATGCAGACACATCTGTAAACTTACCACTATTTGGGGAACAGACGCAGTTCTTATTTTTTTTGTCAGACTTGGAGAAGTGAAAAAGAGGTATCTAAGAATTGCACCTATACCCAAAACATACGTACCTGCGTATGTATGCCTGTGTGTGAGCGTATGTAGATTTTGTTTGTGAAACGATGGTGCCAATACATAGGTTTTTTTTAATTCTGTTGCTGGAAAAACTTCTCTCCCTATTGATTTTCTGATTATTTTTTGAGTTCTTGAGATGCTGGTGCAGTGATGGACAATAGTAACACAATACTTGTGCACGGGCCTGCAGTTTTAAAATTTTAACTGAGTGCTCCGTTACTAGTCCAACACCAAAATAAACCCACCATGTTTTCAGATATGCTGAGCAAACATGTTTTATCAAACTTGGTGCTGGGCCTTGCTTATTTGTTGTAGTAGCCTGTTCCCATTCTGAAGTTGCTGATCCCAAGCCTGCCTTAATGAGAATTTTTTTCACTGCCTTCAGAGTGCAGAAGAGAAGTGTCACTGTGTTGCTGTAGTGCTGTTTGCAGTTTTCTTGGAGATGTCAACATTTTCCTTCAAGCAAGGGGTAAGGGTATGTTAGAGATAAGTGCACTAGCTAACTTAGGGCTGATCTAGTTTAGATGGGGAATTCAGCTCAAAAGAGCCCAGCACCAGGAGCTGCTGAGCTGTTGACCTTTTTTTTTTTTTAAAGTACCCGGTGCGTTGTGTTGGAGGACACCAGGAGAAAAGGCAAGCGTTAAAGCAGAAGCAACACCCCCCTTCTGTTTGGTCGGTGGGTCTTGCTGTTTACAAGCCCGGCAGAGGCACTGCGCTGCCTTGCTCTTCGGCACCGTGTCGCAAACCAAGCCTCGGCTTAAGTCCGTGAGAATAGGGGAGGGACATGAGCCCAGTTTTTGATGTTCTGCATGGGTGGATACCCTGAATACTCAAATACATTCCAGTGACAGCTGACCCTGTAAGGAGATTTTCAATAGCTCTCTGGGTTTTTTTCTTTTTTCTTTCCTCCTTTTTTTCCTTTTTTTTTCCCTTTCTTTTTTCCTTTCTTTTTTTCTTTTTTTTTTTTTCTTTACCAAAGACTGCTGCAGGAAAGGGGAAAAAAGCGCACCCATCGTAGCCATCTCTTTGAATAGGTTTCACTGTTGGAGAGAGTTGAGGAGAATTTCAGGGATCATATTAAGTCCCTTTTTTTCACGCTGTCTTCACGTGTGTGTGTTACTGACTGCCACGTCGTCATTTCAAAATGGTGCAAACTCCCATCACTCACTTCAAAGGGGACAGGTTTTTGTTGGTTTTGCTTATTTTTTTCAGAAAGATGTATGCTGCAGGTTTTGTATCCAGAAATATCTGCCACTTTTGTCTATGTGTCCTTTTGCATCTTTGGGGTTCCCCCCCCCGCCTTTTTTTCCCACAGTAACAAAATGCTTTTGGATTCTGTTCTGAATTACTTTTTATGTTAAGGTTATATTGAGGTACACAAAACATGTCTATAATCCATGTAGTAGATGGCTTATCCAGAGAACAGCCATTCTTATTTCCAGCACATCACAGATTGCTGTATTGGACATTGTGCCTTAGCTCGACCTCTTTGGAACTGTGTGTGTGATCTAAAATGTTATTCTGTTGGATTTAGGATATTGCAATCAAGGCCTTTAATCATATATACATCACTTTAATCATAAGTGGTGTATATAACCACTTCCTTCCAAGGGAAATTATGGTGTGACTACTGCACTTGCAACTTCCACAGCACAGACTTCTTCAAGAAAATGTCATTTTGTATTATCTTTAATGGATGCAGGTGTGTGGAGGGCCTGCATGTCTTTTTTTTCCCTTTCTCTCTCTTTTTTTTTTTTTTTTAAAGAAGGACGGTAATATTACAATCGCTGCTTTATTTGGTACGACTCCAAAATGATGCGTGTCGTCTTGTGTAAAATTCATCCTGATAGGTATTTGAAATGTAGTGATTATGTTGCACAGAGTGATAACTTGTGACCTTTTGACAAGCGATCTGCAATTAGAATCGTAATGCACTTTATAGATCTCCTTAAGTAGGTCACCAATTTGCAATGAGTCTTTCTAAAGTCTGTGCAATGCATTTCGATTGTGGGAGTGGGGAGCACTTCTCCGTATAACAACACCGGTTTTCCAAAGGAAGGCTAAAATGCAACAAGGGAATTATACCTGTGTAAGTATCCTTGTTTTGATGGGAAATACAGGCGTGCATCACTGAGTGCATGAGGCTATTCCCACCTGAGCAGTTCTGTGTTTGCAGTGGAGCTGAGATGTTGAGTAAAACTTGAGCACCTGTAGAAAGATGTGGGCCAGTAGACTGGCAGTTGTTTATGCCAACCTAGACTAAGAAGTTGTAGTTTTCCCATTCAAGGGGAGAATCTGGACCTCCACAGTGTCTGCGGGGATGTTTGTGGCAGGGAGAATGGGGTATGGTGGAGACTATATCTAAGAGCTGCCTCTCTGCTTGTCTCTTCCAGCTTTGGGAGCAGCAGATGGGGGGTTGTCTTCTCCAATTTCTTTACGCTTGATCACTCCCTCATCCCATGTGAGCGAAGGGCAGACCAGCATAACCCGTGGGCCAGGCTGTAAGGGTGAGGGTGCCAGCTCTTGTTTGACCCTTTTCAAACTGCAAGCTTGAGCACAGCGAGGGTCCAGGGTTTCTCCCAAGTTCATGTAATTTGGGGACAAAGCCTATTCCAGCAGTAGTCATTGTGGTAAAGCTGGTGAGTTAAATAAATAAATAACAATTAAAAAAAAAAAAAAAGGTAGCCAAAGTAATAGACGACTTAGTGAAGAATATCATGGAAGTCTGGTTTGTAGTGATATAGTAATATTTGTAGCAATATGTATTTTGCAGTAGTAGTAACATAATGCTGTTTCTTTGATCTGGTTCCTCTTATTACTATGATAAAATAAATGGCAAGGTGTACATTGACCTAAGGATGACAAGTCCACTCCTAATTTCTAACACAAATAGGTCTTTGCTGGGCTGCAGTAGGAGCTGTAGTCAAACACTAAGCAGATAATCAAGTTGTTTTTTTTCCTGTAAATCACTTTTCCTTTTATACCATAGACATTTGTGTGGGTGGTTCATCATTGGCCACAAAGACGTGTTTTTTGTTGTCTTTCATTTATGTTCTCTATTGAATTAGCAGAGTTACGCAGTTTTGTCTGTCACACTTGGGTGGGATACTGAATGATTTAATTTAAAATGAGAGAGAGATGTCTTCATTTTAGGGAAAACCATGGCTAAGTGGTGGGAGTAAGCAGGTCTAGCCTTTACCAGAAACCCTAATTAGAAGAAATCCCATGTACGGTTGACCTTGACTATTGAGACAACCCTCAGAGAAGAAAGAGCAGTAAAAATTAGTATGCTGCCAGTGCTGCACTTTTATTATTTGACGTTATTAAGCAAACTCGGTGTGTATTTCTTTTTGAAGCGTTTGATTAAATGTGTGATCTTATCTTGGTGAAATGGCCCGCTGGGCTGCAGACAGTGGTGTTCAGAAATGAAATTTGTTTAGAGCCTCTGAACAGACATTTATTCAATGAGACCTTTCTTGAATAATAGATGTGACAGTGAGATAGCTGTGCAACGTGTTTTTGGGGGTTGGGCTTTTTTTTTTTTTTTGGTGTAGGGAGTTGCAATGCGATTGGTGGGAGAAGATAACAGAAGTGCACAGGAGTGACAATAGGATATACATGTAGGGAAGTTATCATGCATTGCAGAATCAGGCTCCAATTCTGCCAAGAGATATTTTTTGGCCAAGCTTTGCACACTTTGGGACCTCCCTACAGGCATATTGTTTGGCATATCAAGTGATGCACTGTATCAATAATCTTATCCTTTAGCTAGAGCTTTTAAGATGCTTAAATTTTGTGGCAATAAAAAAAACCCAACTCTCAAAATAAAACCCCGTGAACAACAAACCAGAGAAGCATGGTGGTTGACACTTGGGACCAGTGCTGAAGTTCTTTGGTTTATAATAGACCCATCAAATCACTCAGACTAATGGAAGTAGGCTAGTCCATGCCTACGGAAGTCAGGCTTCCTCAGAGGGTGTTCACCTCTTGTATTGTGTCCAGTGATAAGAAAATGTGAAATGCAGGTAATGTTCTTTGGTTGTCTTTGGTTTTTTCATTGGAAGCGCAGTGCTTTCTTATTAGGCACAGCTACCATGGGACCCTCCACCAGGGAAAAAAACACCCTTAAATGGGGCTTCCAGTTTTGAAGCATTATCAGAGATGCAATGGTATGTTATCTGTTTTTTCCAGCAAAACAGTCAACTTCATTATAGTTTTCCATACAGTCCACAGCGATAAGATTTCATTGAACGTGTGGACTGCACAAGATTTTCAGCTGTTGGCACAAGATTACATGTCTTGCTTTTCTCAAGATAAAGCTGAGAAGGAACACGACTCCCTGAAAATGTTTCTTTTTTACATTTTTTTTTCAATAGTGGACTTACAAGAATATACTGTAGTGATCTCTGAGGGCGAGAGATGGGAATTTTCTGAGCAGCTCAGTCTTCTCCTGGAAAAGGGCTTTTTTAATATTGAAAGTTTGCTTTTGAATGAAAGGAGTCCCAGAGTGCCTCCGCTGTAAAACTGCGTTTTGATCAATCCCCATCTGCCCCGCTGCTCCCCTGCGTTGTACAGCAGCTGTCTTTACATCAGCTTAGATTGTGATTAAGTGACTTCTCCTTTTAGAGGTAAAACCAAAACCTTCCCGTAGAGGACTTGGGAGAAGATATAAGCTCCATGCCTTAATGATATGCCAAGGTGCCAAATTAGGAGTCCTGTAGCATTTGATGCTCCAGCTGCTCATCTTTCCCGCTCTTGGGTTAATGTGGTTGTTTTTCTTAACAGCTGTATGGCTCTCAGGACTTTTTGATAACTTTTAATTACAGAGACATTTTTCTTTCCTGGTGCACAGCTAACCCCACCAGATGCCAAACGTAGATTCGCGAAGCTGGGTGTAAAGTGCAGGAATTTGTGTGTCTTGGAGCCCTACGTATTTTGCCAGGATGCCTGCCTGAGCTTGAGGGATAATTTCTTCTGTGAGGTGATTTGCATGTGTGGTATACTGAGGAATACAGACTGTAAACACGTAGCATACAGGCATATTTTAAGAGGCTCTTCCACAGATCTGCAGCTGGATATGAATTGTCTTTGTAGCAGAGGCAGCAAGCCCAGAGCCATGGGTCAAAGACTGGCAAATACGATCCTCTTGAGCATCCTAGATGGTGTCCCCAGGGCTGGTTTGGCCCTGAGGGTGGTGAAGCTGCCTGCCATGAAATCACCGCTCTGGCATGGCGGTGGGCAGTGGGGAAGGGTAGGGGCAAGGATAGCCACATTTATAACGGCTTTGTTCGTTGTGCAAGGATGACAGGTGTTCTTGGCTCTGGCATTAGCTCAGTGAGGTGCTCAGAAAGGCCATGTCTCATCTGGGTACCTGCATGGAAGTTAGGTTGTAATCCAGCCATGAAAAAACTCGCAGATGTTTAAAAACGGTCCCTTCTGCAGATGAAACTTGCACATGAAAGCATAGCCTGCTCAAAAAAGTAATGGTCCCATTATGGTCTACTTAAACTAGAAGCCAGTCAGGAAGATGAAGATGGAAAATTCACTGGACTGAAGTCTGCTTGACATCTGCTCTTCTACAGAAGTAACTTGGTCTAAGTAGCTCTATACCTAGTGGTTTCTGAGCTGAGTCTGGTAATTTGTTTCTGAACTGGGAATGGTAATGTAGTATAATTTTTTTTCTTAATTTTTTTGTATGCAAATGCTGCAGAGCATTTACCTGCTAGCATTTCACATAATTTCGAACCCTTAGTGGGACTCAAAAATGAGAGGAAAAATCAATCACAGATAAATTTCTACGGTGGCTGTTTAGAAAAGAAGGTAGCATTTTTTACTAGCATTCTGTTGCTTCTAAAGCTAAGCTAATGTTTTTAATTAAAAAAAATTACTTGCCGCACATGCTGGGTGTGCTGGTTGGGTATGTGCGCATTGTGAAGGCACCACTGATGCTTCACTTCCCAAGAGACATGGTGACCCTTGGCAAAGATGCATGGGAGCAGCGCTGCTCCTGTACCAAGAGGTATTTTATGGTCCTGTTTCCCTGTCCAGAAGTCACCCATGCAGAACTTGAAGTCTTTGTGCAGTTGTGTGGGCTTTGGGGCTGCAGTTCCCGCTGAAGGTCTCACATGTGCCAGTGTTCTTGGTGGCAAAAACTACTGCTACACAAATACCACAAAGAAGGGAAAGTTCCTCTTTACAACATCAGTACTTGAGGGAATGCACCCAGCCAGGCATTACACAAAACTTATGAGAAGGGGATAGTGCCCATGCTGGAGGCAGCACAAGGTGTCTTGCTGCAGCGCATCCTAATTATTCTACTTGTCAATGTTGCTTACTTTCTAATCTGGTTGAATTTTTGCCCAACACGCCTAATTTTTGGCATGTTAGAGAGTAAGGGACTAATCACAACCATGCGGTTAAACTTGTGTTGTGTGTGCGCAGTAATAATGTTGAAAGGTGTCTGTGTAATTATCTTAAGTTTCCAGCCTCCCTGCTAATTTTCTGCTGATTGACGGGAGAAAAGAGAATCCCTTTGTCCCTTCCACCAAAGCAGGGGCTGATGCCTGGCTATGCCAACCTTTTTCCAGCTGGACACCTACTCTATTTTCTTACAGTTTCTCCACTTCCATTTCCAGACTCATGATGTCGGACATCCAGAGTATGTAAAGACGAGCTATGTGTATCTACTGATGCTATTGTAACATGGAGCAATTATTTAAATTAAGCAAGAGAACATCTTTCATCAAAAGGGTGAGATAAAATAATAGCAAGAGTGCTACTTTGTTTAATGCAGGTGTGTGGTCTTGGTACTGAGATTTCAGCAGCTGGCAAGACACTTCATCTGGGAAGACCTGCTGAGAGTCACAAATGAATCACATTGTGATATCTTGATGTTGCCTTGCAATGTTTGTGCTGTGAAGTTCAGCTCTAGGTGTTACATCATGGCAAAAAAGATATTGGCATGTGCCGATGCAGGAGCCTGAGCAGATAGCCTTGCGGTTGCCTCCATTTTCTGACTGCAATGAGCTTAGGAAGGGAAGGGACTTTTTTCCTTCTCTTTTGCCTTTCTCACCACCTTGCATATTGATTCTCATCTTATTTACATTTTAGGATATAGGGCCAATGAAAAATGTATTTCCTGGTTTTTCATATTGGTATGATTTTCTTGTCTCTCTACTGTTCTTGTCAATTAAATATATAGCTAAGAGTCAGTTTTCACTTTTAAACTGAGAAGAAGCTGTCTTTCCCTTATTAATTTGGCTTTGGCCAATGCTCTGAAATCTTTGAAGTGATATGGAAATGTCCCTTAGTTTGCGTGCTTGGAGGGAGGCCAGCAGAGGTTTTCTTGTGTGAGCTCGCTTTGTTTGTTTTCCTCAAAAACTGTGTGTTGATTCAGGCCAGTTGCTCCTGATACATTCTTTGGATATATTGTTTGTAGCTAATTAAAAATAGCCACTAATTGAGAGCTGAATGTTGTGGACTTGAATTTTCCTGCATCTTAGCTCAGAAAAGAGTTTTCCTGGAAAAGGGCGAATCTGCTTGAAGATCTGCTTCATTCAATTTGGAGACACATTTGAAAAGTAATTTAGTGGTGACTCATAATATTGCTAAAATATGTGGGAAATTGAAGTTTCTTTAAAAAGTGCAATGACTTGTTACATTATTTTACCCGTAAGTAGTAACTTACAGGTTATTACTTACATACGATTAACAGGGCAGTCACCTGCAGGTACCAGCAGCAAAAGTATTGAGTTCAGTTCCACGAATGTGACATGAGTGTAATCCCTCATGCCACAGGATCTGTCTGCTGAGCTTCCTTCAGTCCCCGTGCTGACCTTTATCATTTCATGTCTTTTCTGTTTAGACAACTCTACATATGCCACTGATGAAAAATGATGTTTTAACACTTCAGTGGGAAGCTGCATGTGTACAGTGACTTCACCAAAATCATGATGTGCCAAAGCCTGTGAATTTTGAAGATTTTTTTTTTGAGATAATTTTGGAGATACATTAGATGTTGTTAACACCTGTTACATGTTGAATATGAATGGAACAAAGATACAAAATTTTTATTTTTTTTTTTTACTGTATGCAGAAATAGTGGATGATGCTTGGATCCTACTTGTGTATATTTTTATACTGACAAATGCTTAGCTTTCCCTTACAGCTAACCTTGGCTCTAAATTGCTTGAGCTTCTGCTGGCTGCTTTTTGATGAGCATGACATTCTTGTGAGTTTACCTTTTCTCTTCTCCCTGAAACAACTGAACAAAATTATTTGAGCCAGTCAAGTATCTAGAAAAGCATCCCAGTGAGCAGCCTGCCTGCTCTCCTGGTACCTGCCCAGTCACTGAGTTGCGCTAAGCCGCACAGAACAAGATGCTGTTGCAACTGGAGAGCATCCACCAGGGCACATTTGGTGGTTGGGCAGCTGGTCGCTGCTGTAGGCTGCTAGCGGATAAGCCTGGGATGGTTAACAGGCTCATTAGCAAGCTTTTATTGCAGTGCTGAAGTGTGATGCACAGGAAGCAGACATTGTACTGGCTTGTTTGTTTAGCTAATTGATATTTTTATAATTTTATTCTTCTACTCTGCACCTCACTTTTGCTGTGGGATTAGTGTGTGTGGCTTTTGTGGTGCTTTGTTTTGATTTTGTGTGTTTTGGGTTTTTTTGTTTGTTTGTTTTTCAAAAGGAGAAGGACGAGATAGGTTTAGTTTATCTGGCTGATCAGCAATGTCTTTATGCAAGCTAATCATTTAAACTGGCCTTCTAGCTAATGGAAAGAAGCAGGTACTTCTGAGGTATGATTCCTTTCCTTCTCATGTAGACGTTTAAAATAGGTCAGATGAATTGCACCCTAAAAACCTTATTTCTCTCCACTGACTATAAAGGAAGCCTAAGGTGACAAACTCAGATAGAGACATTTACATTGCAGATACCTTAAGATGGAGGAAGGTGAATCCCACCCCAGGAAATTTCTCTCGGCTTGCAGTGCATTTCCAATTTAAATGAGTCTGCATGATAAGCCGGTGCTTGGCACAGCAAAGTTGATCCAGCGGGAAGTGCATGAGGAGGAATCGAAATGGCCCCTGGTCTTCACAGAGCTTATGCCCAGGAGGAGCTCTCACTTACTCAAAGGAGGACTGGGAAGAGTTGAATTGGTGTAAGGCACGTACCTTAAATATCAGAAAAATAAATGTGAGCATGTTGGAATACAAGTCATCCCTCCTGTTAGTTTTTGTGCAGTCCTGTACGTTGAGAGTGGGATTCCCATCATGTGCTTTTGTACCCCCATGGCTTTTTTCCCCAAGAACATGGAGTAACCAGCAAACCTGAACAATTCCACCTCTACTCTCCCTTTTTCTTTCAAGGACTGAAACATAAAAGTCTGAAGATGCTGAAAAGGCAGATGCTGGGAGGCATGTCTGCCTTGACTCATGTGGGAAGACATCCTTTGGGTAGGTGCCCTGAGATGCTGAGCTCGTTGTTAGGAGAGGAGCTTCCCAGACTGCAGCTGTAAGGTCCTGGCCCCTGACAAATTAAGTGTTTATCTAATGAAGCTACCGCCTATGAATATGGTGTGCATAAATTCTACTAGTCTCTTAATGCACACCAAAAAAAATTTTTTTTTTTTTCTACCCTCCTTTCTTGAGTTCCCAAGAGATGCAGTTTGGACAGATGTTCCAGCGCAAGTTTTGGCTGCTTCTCCTCTACCCCAAATCAAACCCCTTCGTTTTACCATCTGTTTCTGTGGCTGTATGGGGAACCAGGCTGGGAAATGAAGCTCTAATTTTAAATCTATATTGGGTTTGTAACTCTTGCTGGGCTGCTTTCGCCTGGGATTGGTTTCCTGGCTGGTTTACAGCTGATTTTTGTTTAGCTGCATGGTAGTAGCACAAGCTGCAGGATGGTGTGGAGAGTGCAGAGCTACTCAAAAATGTGTATGAGGTTTTCTCCGGGGTGTTGGTGGCTCTCCCAACCTTCATGTTTCCAACTGTAGGTGCTCTGAAAGTCAGTCCGCAGGCTAAGTCTCCTGCTCTAGGGAACACTGAACATTGTGTATACATTTACACATGTATATGTGTATGTAGAAATGTGTACCTATATATACATGCAGATATACATATAGATATATGTATGTATATGTGTGTGTATATATATGTAAGGTAACTTGCTGAGCAAGGTGTGTTCCGTTCTCTTGCTTCCTACTATTTCTAGGATAAAAAAATTTTATTTCTAAATAAAATTTTTTTTTTCTAAAAAAAATATTTATTCCTACCCAATAAAACTGGACAGAATTGAACCTCAGCATTGCGCAAACACATTTTACAACTTGCATGGAACTTCAGAGAAAGACACAAGAGCAAACTGCATCTTGCATCTTAAAAGCAGAGCTATATATGCATAGTACATGCCCGAATCCATCAATATTGCAGATATGTAGCACTAAATTCATTCACCCTGTTCATGATTTTTTTGGTGCTGGTTTCTTCTCTGCACTGTTGGTTTTATTTTTTTTAAGCAGATGACTGAATCCTTGAACAGCCTTTTGTTTTGAATTGGATGGAGACAGGGATTTTTAGGATTGTACTACAGTAGTAACACGCTGGTGGCTGGTTATTGTTGTTGGTTTTTAACAGCTGGTATAATTTCTGTGATGTCACTGTTTGAATGATTTTGCCCTCATTAGAGGACTAAGGGAATATTTCTTTGTTCTATAGTCTTGATGTAAAATGGCTTATGTTACTTTCTCTAAATAGAAGGAGAGCTGATAGAAGTATTTAAATACAGACTGTCAGCTAATGATGGAGTATTTAAAACTTCTATTGTGCTGAATAAGTTTTAAATGAACAGTGAAAACAAAGCAGATGTTGCTGAGTGTTTACTTTGGTGTGGCTTAAAAATTGAACTTGTGCTTTACAGTCATAATTGTCAGATCAAATTAAAAAATCGAAGGGAAGCCACATGGGGTTAGATGCAATAAAGGACTTTGTATGACTCATTGCCTCAAAAAAGAAAAAAAAGGGAGATTATTATTTGAAAATTTTAGCTGCCTTTGCTGGACATGACCAATTCTGATTCAGGGGATTGAGAATGTTCTCTTCAGGGTTACTTGGTAGTCCCTGGACTTGGTAATTTTGCTTCAGGTCATTGATTATGAAGCATATTGATGCCTTCCATAGTCTTATGAAACTATGCATGTGTTTCATTACAATGATCTCTCTCAGATTTAGGACATTTTTACGATCTGTTTGCGTCTGTTTACAACGTAGTCCTGCTGATTTGCTCCAATGGCTGGAGATTTATCAATGCATCAAATATCTTTACTTACTTTCAGGTCAGCATTATCCCCTGACTACAGTGGCCAAGCGAAGTGCTTTTGCACAGACCTGGTCCTGAAAATTTCTTGAGTCAGGAAGACATGTGCATTCATTTTGAATAAAATTAATTAGCATTAAAAAAAAACCTTTGAGCAGCATGAAGGCTGTAACTTTGTGAAACTCCTAAGTGTGAGTTCAAAATCTGTCTCAGTTCCTCTCCAGGGCAGCACTTGCAGACAGAGCCAGGGTTCAAGGGATTTAAACATGATATTTTAATATAATCTTAGTTGAATCTTCTTTTCAGTAATTTTTGTAATGTTTGCAAATTTGAAATCTGAACAAATCATCCTTTTATTGGAGAAAACTAGTTTTCTGGTTAGAGCTTGTGGTACATTAGGGACTCTGGTGAGCACGGCTTTAGCATCTGCCTCTGTAAGAAAGCTGATTGAGCCTGAATAGCATCGAGGCATTGCATTACGACCAGCCTTTCCTACTGAAGGACACACTTGAATAGACAAGTCTGAGCACCAGCTTCTTTCTGAATATCATTCCGTACTTCTGCAAATCTGCTAGTCTCTTGTTGTGAGAATCTTAAATATTATATTAACATAGGCTTGTGTTCCCTCTGGTTTTATAGCAGCTGTTAATACAAACTGTTCGCGGAGCTGCTCTGACTTCTGTAGCATTGATTTTTTTAATTATTATTTCTTCAAATTTTTTGTTTTCTTAGAAAGTATGTAAATTTGAAGCTGCATTAGTAAAGTGGGGCATGGGGACTGGTTGGCATATGTATGTGAAAGGACAGTTGTAGCAAAGAACAAGCTTGTTTACAGAGCAATGAAAAGTTGGAGGATGCACTTCAATAATTGTATCTTAGCAAGACATCAGTCTGATTTCTATAGATTGGTAAGGTAGTATTTTGATAGCTTTTTCTACAGGTGGCTCTTTTTTAAAGCTGAAATTATGAGTAGGCACAGTCTGTAAGATTCATACTGCTAGAATACCTTGAATGTTTTTAATATTTGGCCTTAATAGCTTATGTATTTTTGTGAATAGTGTTTAACACTGTTCAGGTACGGCATATGTATTTGCTCTTTTCTTGCAGTGATTTATTCTTTGTATTTTCACTCTTTTATTTAAAAAGAAAATCTTAAAAGGAGTATGATAATTACCATTTATTAACCTTCATTTGCCATTAGTTTTGTTGAAAGCTGGCATCACAAATGCTGTGAGCATTAAGAAATGTTTTAATTAGGTCATTAGACCCTATGTGATTTAGCGATTGCCCAGAGAGAAATGATAACAGTAAGAGGTGTAAATGGGCACAGTCTTAATTCAACAAAGCATTTATGCAGATACACTAATAGGGCTTAAAACCTTCCTTGCAGCTGAGCAAGACTTTGCTGGGTTTGAGCCTGAAACAAATTTCCACCTCAAATGGGGAGGGCTCAGTATCTTGGCAGAAGTTGCTGGTGTAGCGCAGCTGGTAAAGTTGATGAGTTTTGGCTCTGTGGGCACAATTTCTGCATTAGCTGGAAGTGGTGCTGCACGTTGGGAATGTCTGGCTTGGTACTTCGCCTTTGCTGTGGTTTCTTCATTGGGAGCATTGTTAATCTGTTGGGGTGGGGAAGAAAGGAAAAAAAAGGAGGGGGTGAGGAAAAAAAGGAAAAAAAAAAAAAGAGTAGGTAGTAAATTAGTAAATTCTACCTCAGACTGGAAAATGACGTCTTGTTTCTCATTTACTGCCCTGAACTTCAATGGATGCTTTCACCGTGGCAACATGTGTATTTTTATCAATATAAAGAGCAATTCTCTGTGCTGGGGAAGAAAAAAATCATTTTCCTAAAGGGCCCATTGACTGTCTGGATTTTCAGGTCTTCCCAGTGAATGGCTTATAGCAGGAAATACTGGCTTAGATCTCAAAAGTCAAAAAAACCTTGACATTTAGTTGCTGGAATGTTTCTTTGGCCTGCTTTTCTAAAAACGGGAAAAGCTTCAACATAATAATTTTTAAGAGAAGTTTAGTAGCCCCAGATTGTCGTATTCTCTGTAATGGGATTGTAATTTCTTTTTTTTTTTTTAGAACACAATCAATAAGTTTAATATTTTATCACATACTCCCTTCCCACCTTTAAAAAGTGTTTTGCTATGAAAGAAAGCTTATTTCATGGTTGTACAGGTCAGTGTGCCCAGTGTCATGCCCTGGTAACTTTTGAACCTGTTGCGGAATTTGATTACCAGAGGAGGAGAGGTCTCAAATTATTTTCTTCAAATTTGGTGAAAGCTGGTACCCAGGTTTTCATAACCTCAGTTTTGGTGTTTGGTTTTTAAATAAGTGGAGACTACTGATCCTCAAATGATGTATTGAGATAGTGCTTATAGCACCTTCAACAGGGCTGCAGTCTATTTATACCATCTGAATTCTGGCTTTAATTGATGGATTTTTGTACCTTTTTAAGTGAACATAAATTATATGAATGCTTTACAGTCCAAAGTAATAAAAAATCTGAATTGTCACCATTTCTTTCTAATTGTATCATAAGACAGATTCCTGAGTAAAGTATGCACATAAACTTTTAACCCATTGAAATATGCATATATAATTTAATTTGCATACATTAAATTCTTAGTTTCATTAATGATTTAAGATTCTTTTGCAGTTGGAAAGCTCTGTCACATTTTTTGCTTGATTGAATTGCCTATTCTATTTAAATCAGACTTGGTAATATTGCTTGTGCATTACAGAACGATACCAGTAACTTTGTTAGACCTTTTATCAACATGACTAATTTATAACTGGCCACAGTGTATTATTAACCAGAGATATATTACAGTGTAAGGCTTCCCCAGAATAGAAATTTTAAAATACAAGTACGATGGCAATTGCAGGGGATGTAGCTCAGAAGGTGAAAGAAAGAAACCTTGGTATTTTACATCGAAAGAGCATTTTCATATTAGCATTGTTAAAAAGGCAGTAAACATGATTTGTGGTTTCTTATAACTAAAAATATTAACTGGTATAACAAATTCAAAGGGCTCTCTGTTTTTTTCTATTATGCTGCAGCAAAACAATAAATGCAGACTATTTAAAAAAAATTTTAAGCAGTAGCATGCTAAATGAGTGAGGAGACTTGTTTTGCTGCTGGCCCAATGCTGGCTTGGAAGCTGCTGTTGCTCAGGGACTTTTACTTTTTACTGGGATTGTTTCTTTTGGAAGGTTGTAGGAGTATTGCCCCACTAAGACAAGCTAATTTTTTTTTTTTTTGAGGCAACTTCCCATGCCTGATGTTTACGAATAGGCATCCTTCTGACACATAGTAAACGATTTTTAAAAGGTGGCTCTATAGGAGGATGTAGCTGTTGGGATGCTGTTGGGTTACATCTTCTCTTCATCTACTCAGAATCTCCAGTTACTACCATTTTCTTCTTATTTCCTTGGAAACTGGAGTAGTCTGTCTGATTCTCTGATAGCCCAATAATCCTATCTCTGGTAAAGACCAGGAAGAGTAAAAAAACTGCATGGGGCATGTGTTGATTCTCCTCATGTGTTATGGTGGGACTTGGCCCTGTTCAGAATTGACTTTCTCATGACAGTGGCAGGGTTTAGTGCTCTCAGAACTTGGGTCTACTTCAGGAGCTCCTGACCCACCTTCAGACACCTACGTCAACACCTCCATCTCCTCCTTCACCCAGAAATGCAAATACATTTCTCCAGAATGGAGAGGCTCACAGAATCTTCATCCAAAATTTAACAAGAAGCGTTGAAAACCTAACACAAGATGTTAGTGTCTGGTGGCCAAAAATAACTGGGGAGAAAGACAAAGATGCAGAATGAGCAGAAATGCCTACTTGTGCAGCACTCACCTTTCCAGAAGGAGGTGGAGATGACTCCCAAATTCAAGAAGACTCTTGTCTGTTCAGGGCTACTTTACCTGTGGAGCACCTGTACCATGGTTTCCAAGCGCTGAAGAAACTAATCAAAGAAGCAACTGGCAAGCAGGGTCTGGGAAATGACAGTTCTTTCATGGAGAGAGCAAAGCTGCCGTGCAGGGGGGCTCTTCCAGGATTAATAGATGGAGGTACTGGGCGGTGGGAAATCACTCAAAGGAAAAACAAGGACTGAGGACAAAATGTAAAGCAACAGGGGTTGGGGTAGGAATGGGTGAACCGGAGAACAATGTGTGTTAGGTCCAGGCGTGTGCAGGCTGTTTGGTGGGGGTTTACGGTCTCAATATTTAATTCATGGGGTGGATGCTTTTTTTATCCAGGTTTGCATCCTGCTTTTGATCCTTCTTCCCTGCCTGCTGCGTATGCTGAAATGGGAAGCAAATCTGGACTGCCCTTTCCAAGGCGTGGTTGATAGTAAAGGATGTAAATGGGTTGTAATTGCCCATGAGGGCCCTGATCCTGTAGGTGCATGTGTTAGCTGTAGAAAAAGAGGAGTCTCATTAAGCTTAAGGGGTACATCTTAGGCAATTAGGCTTGCCAATGTGACGCCAGTCTACAA
>NW_010552044.1:0-15467 GCF_000687285.1 Phaethon lepturus
TTGGCGGGTCTGTTTGTCGGGGTACCACTCCTGGAGGCTGAATCTCCTTTTTTAGTAATCGTGCCTCATTTTTTGTCAAAAACAGGTATTCGAGTTAGGAAGCAGCATAACATACACTTCCCCCAGCTTTCCCTGTCCTGAAGGACCTAGTTATTCCTAACAAGCAGGCGCTTGAAACATACATATCCATCATGCACAGCGTTTACCAGCTAAAGTTGTGTAAGCATATGCCGGCAGCTCGGCTTTCCCAGCCCACTGCCTCCCTGAATGTCCCTCCCCACAGGGCCAGCCCCTCTCTGCCCCCTCGGACCCACCCTCTGGCCTCTGCTGTTGCTTCACCACATCCTTATTTCCAGAAGATGCAGGGCTGCCTAAGCTCTCCATGAAAAGACCAAAGTGACATGGATGCTACGGACCCTAAATGTCCCAAGGGTGGCTGTTGGTGACCAGAGTAATGTCAGGAGCAAGAAGGACTTGGGAGTACTACAATACTACAAAAGGTGAAAAACTGGGGCTACCGTAAAGTCATCACAAGCGAGAGATGTAGAGCAAAGGGCTAACCATTAGCCAGGTGGAAGAGAAGGCAGGTAACTGGGATGATACGGACCGAAACTGGCCTTTAAATGCCTAATGCTGCCTTCTTTCTCTGCCACTGTTCATGTTTTTATCCAGAAGAAGCAGAGGCGCATCGACCGCCGGTGTAACAAAGCAGAGAAACCAATGGAGTAGCTTGGAAGCCTTGTCCGTACACTTGCACTTCTTAGATTCCTCGGGTTTGAAACGGGGATAAGGCCTGAGCTTCCCTGCTTCTTACCCTGTTCCTCTCAGCTGCCTGGAAGGAAGAAAAGCTCCTTGGCTTTCACTTTTCCTTCCCCCGAAGTGCTTGCTGGGGCAGGAGGAACAGATGAGGAAGAAGTGGAAAGTTACAACTGCACCCACTGTTGTGGGAGAGAGAGGGTGAAAAACTCAGAAGCAGCAGTGATAAGATTGAAGGATGAACACAAATCTATGTGGGGAGAACATTCTGGCAGAATTAATTGCCGGGAAGGAGCTAATAGAGGTGGGTGTGAGAATTTCTGCAACATGAAAAGACTTTACTTACAGTCGCTTCAAAAATTGTAGAGTTGGCCACCCTCACTGTCACACACACAAATATACTGGGATAAGCAAGGGGAGTTTAAAAAAAATCAAGATACAAACCAGAATTACAACATAACACTACTTTTAAAAGAGATCACAATATTTGGGATTTCAAGGCATCTCAGTTTTGATGTCTCAAGGCTGTAAAGACCAATGTCACATATATACTTATTTAAAATACAAGAATAATTACGTGATTCTGTATTTACTCACAAAAGTGTAAAAGATCTGAACGGGCAAAATGAAGCCCGTGCTCTGTTCCATCTATACAACAACCACCTCCCCCCAAATATTTGAAATTTACACAGTAAAACATAGAATCAATCGTTTGGGTTGGAAGGGACCTTTAAAGGCCATCTAGTCCAACCCCCCTGCAGTGAGCAGGGACATCTTCAACTAGATCAGGTTGCTCAGAGCCCCGTCCAACCTGACCTGGAATGTTTCCAGGGATGGGGCAGCTACCGCCTCTCTGGGCAACCTGGGCCAGTGTTTCACCACTCTCGTTATCAAACATTTCTTCCTTCTATCTAGTCTGAATCTATCCCCTTTTAGTTTAAAACCATTATCCCTTGTCCTGTTGCAACAGGCCCTGCTAAAATGTTTGTCCCCATCTTTCTTACAAGCCCCCTTTAAGTACTGGCAGGCTGCAACAAGGTCTCCCCAGAGCCTTCTCTTCTCCGAGCTGAATAATCTCAACTCTCTCAGCCTGTCCTCGTAGGAGAGGTGTTGCATATAGATGATGGTACTGGTTGTCTTTTTTCCCCCAAGCTGATTCTGCTTTAATAGCTTTCCACTACTTGCCACCTCTCTGAGCTTGAACAGCAAAGGGCATTTCAAAGAGTTTTGATGATGATGTCATTTGTTTGTTTGCCTGTAATATCTAATTCCTCGTATTAGTCTCATGCAATTTCTTAGGAAACAAAATTATAATTCCACAGCAAAAAACTTAATCAGCCCAAAGGTTGCTCAGCAGTCTCTCGTGCCTTTCCAGAATTATGAGTTCAACATAACTCTCTTCTGAAAGACCAGAAATAATGTGCTTCATCAGCTGAGTAAGAAGAAGTACCAAGTTACATTTCCATTTGACTCTGTGTTTTCTTGCCCACCTGATGGACTCACCCCCTCTACTTTCCCTCTCCAAACTAGAAGCCTGCATCTTTGAATTCGTTCTTCAAACTCCAGCTAGGACCATCCCACACCTTAATGTCTAAAACCCCCATCGGTCCTTAGAGCAGGTCTATAGTTAGAGGCAAAGGTCCAGTGAAAAAAAATACCATACTGTCATGTAATTAATGACTGCACCATTCTATATACGGACAAGGTAATTAAAACTGCACAGTACCTAGATCTGAATTTGACCTTCTATTTTGAATGTTCTACTTTCTAGCTAACACTTTTTTTTCCCCAGGATGCATTTAATAAAATGAACATTATTACAGTCGAATTACAGTTATGTCATTGCTAAAGTTGAAATGCCATATGTTTTTAGAGACCAATTTTGCTAGGTAGCCTAAAATATTCATCCTTGCCTAGCTCAACCTGAAGGTTTGCTGTGCCTCAGGGAAAAGGAAGGTACAATGAATTTTATGGTCTGGGGTTGGAAAGCAAAGGACTTTCAGGGAAAAAAAGCCCTCTGTGTATTCCACCTTATTTCTCTAAAAGGGAAAAAAAACAAAGCTAGCACTTAAGATTGTCAGAAACTATCCACTGTGTATCCTTGGGACTCCAACAACATTGAAGAATTTGTTCCTTAGGCAGCTGGTGTCTAAACATCTGATGTACCCCTCTGGAGAAGCAAAACAACACAGAACAAAAGGTTGAGGTCCACAGCTGCTTGTCAAAGCAACCATGTGCCAGAGGCATTACACTTTGCAGTAGCAGATTGATTAACCTGGAGAACTTCTATCTGGACCATCTCCAGAGGTCTCTTCCAGCCTCAGCTGTTCTGTGGTTCCGCGATGTCACAGCTTATTACTAGAGTCAAGGGATCTGTCATAGGTCCTAGGGAGAGAGCTACATAAGAACAGGAGATACAGGAGAACCTCCTGTTCCCTACATTGCTCTCTTTGCCATTCAGGCTCAATCAATCTCCATCACCCCTTTCCTCATTTTCTCTTCCCTGTTGTCTTCTCCTGCATGGGTGTTCTGGTCAGGGATGCAGACCAGTTCTCAGCAGAGAGAGGAGAGAGAGATCCCTTGCTTTCAGCTCCTTTACTCAGCTCTAGGACATCCCTAGCCACACGAAAAAAATTGTGAGGAAGAGATGCTGAGTTCCACAGTCCTGCAACATAGCAAGCGCTCGAGTCCACAGTTGTAGAAGGAGGAATTAAATTTTGTGCAGGGGGCCTGGCTCTCCCTGTGACCTTGAAACCCATAGGCTGAGGAACAGTATATCTGCATGGGCCACTACTTAACAACATTAACTTCTCCATCAGGGATACACAACTTTTTCTGCTAATTTTTACTGAATTCTTCTGGATTCGTTTTACTGAGATCAGTTATCAGGACTTGCTCTCTCAAGCCTAGTAACTGCAACAATGTACTAGTGTTGCCCTTGAAAAAAATGATGGTAGAATTTCCTACAGAAATATATTTGATTTTACATATCTGGAACCTGGTGAAATTCACTTTTCATTCAGATGCAGACTTGCTTTAGGTGTTTAACGTTATTATTTAAGGTGCTAAATTGCAGTCTGACTGTTCTATAATTTCTTGTGTTCTACTTTTCTTCCCCCGTTTTGAAGCTAGTATCTAACTTTGGGCCTCACTCAGCCTTTGTGAACTTTTAAGAATAGTTACTAATATGTTCTCAGGTTACTGAAGCAACTGCTTGAAATCCAGATGATCTGAAAATACCTCAGTAGTCTCTCTTCTTCCCCATTTTCATCACAGATGGTAATTACGTAGGTCATCTAACCATAGATAACCTTTTTATTAAAGACTGAAGCAAAACATAGATCAGTATTGTAGATATTTTGGTACCATTTGTTATTAGCGGAATAATGGGTCAACTATTCCCGCAGTCTCCTTCTCTCAAAAGGCATGGGATAAATAGAAGATTATATGGAAGTGCATTAGTTTTATCTCTGCTTGTACCTTGCCCTTTATTATTTTGATCATGCTGTTCATTATACTCACCATAGTAATTTGACTTAGTTTCCAAATTCTGTGCTATATCGTACTTTTGCAGTTTCAAGACATTAACCTCCAATTATACACTTCATAATGTTTCATATTGGGACAGTTTGCACTTGTACAAACTTAGTAGTATTACTTACGAAACTATCTACTCTTCCAGAGAAGCTGCTTTCAGGTAGGACATCTAGGGAAAGTGGAAGGAAAGGAATAAAACTCTTCAGAAATTTAAAACTGCTCAGGCAGTTTTATAAAATTCGAAATGAACTGAACAAACTCAAGTCCAGTAGCATAGGCAGCTCAGGAAAGACCTGTTCAGCATACAACTTCAGGCAAAATGTTCTTACAGCATTAGAATGCATAAAGAGTAGAATGATGAATAATTCAGAAGATACAGTAATGCCTTTATATGGATCAATCATACAGCTTCATCTTGGGTCATATTAACCTGCTTACCCAATTCCATAACAAGTACTGCGGAACTAGAGACAGATTGTTCAGAACACAAGTAGTGAAAAACAATAAGAATTTCTTCTATTTAGCAAGTGTATAGGACTGTTATCCACAAAAATGAAACACGTAAGAGGGAACATAGTAAAGGCACATAACACGAACACTTTAGAAAACATTGCTTGGAATCTTATGGTTTCCTTATCTTTGTTTTTAAGAAAAAAAGGTACATGGAAAATTATAGGAATGAAGTGCAAAACTGGTGATAGATTTGTTTTCATATGAAAGGGTTTTGTTTTCATATGGTTGTCACAATAAGTCTGATAATCACCAATAACAGCATAAGTTACAAGGAATATTGATCCCATTGTTTCTTGAGTATTGTCAGTGCAAGGAAGTAGATATAGAGATGAGACAAAAATACAAAAGGTAGATTATGTCACAATGGGTTTCTTGCATCTCCCACTGAATCCCCTTTTTTTTTTTCAGAGGCAGTGTATTGGACTGTATGATTATCCTCATTCCGCTGGGGCAAATGATGTTCCTACCATGATAATTGATTAAAAAAGATACTGGTTTCTTGTTTGAACACAGGGCAAGACCATTAATTCAAGGAGCACTGACTCACACAACACAATCTACATATTCTACCTGCAAAAAGGAAGGCATTTATATGGCAAAATAATTTTGTTTGTAGACATTTTATTATGATCTTTACTCCACCTGCGCAATCCACTGACAGTAAAACAAAATGCACCTAAAGAAAAACTGTACCTATGCAACCCTTCAAAATTATTGCACTGATCAAATCTGACACATGGCACTTACTAACCTTTGCAGGTTAATCAGGTTAACCCATCCTACAGGATAGAAACATATAAATCTAAATACACACCAAGCAGTTAAAATAACTAAATACATGTAACTACATTCATATCAGAGGAAACCATGTTCATATTAATCTAAAAAGCCATTTTTTGCAAAATCTCTGTCATTGTTTCAGTTTTTTCCCTGAGTAGCTGGCATTTTACAGGAAGCTTCCTCCTAACAGGGGCTGCAAATGGTAGTGCAAATTAGTTTTACAGTCCTGCAAAATTCAAGATGTGAATCTAGTTCTGAAAATACTTAAAAGCAAACAAAAGTCTATACGTGTAATCTCTAGGACTTCTGTGAGACTTTTTGAAATCTCAGAATTAATCAGTGAAACAAGGATTTGCAAGATGGAATGACCAGTATTTTTCCTGAATGAAACATTTCCTGCTGTCAATTTCGTAGTGTTCTTGGCTCCAAGAAAGTCAATCTGGGCTCATGTTTTTATAATTATCATGCTATTATTTATTTAATGGCCATCAGTTATTATTTTGCTTAGACTGAGAAAGGAATACCCTAGGGTATGTTATCAAGAATATTTAAATTGGGTTGGACTTGAGCACAAAACTACAGGAGAGCTGAACATCTGTCCAGACTTGGGTCTCAGGTAAATTTTGCCTATAATTTCCCGCCTTGCCAGAGCTATGCTGTATAGCAGAGACCCTGGATGTCTTCCTCTTCACAGCTTCAGCGTGTTCTGACAGACAAATAGCTTTGGAGGTGGAGCTGGCACTGCTTGCTTTCAAGCAGACCTCTGCTGAACTACTTAGTGACCTTAGTAAAAACGTGTTAAAACCACAGACGGCTTCCAGAATCGTGTGAAGCAGTACGAGCTAATGGTTTCAGCTGCATATTTGGTAAGACCGCCCAGCTGACAGCAGAAAGTTGTAAGAATTGGTAATGTTCCAGGACCCGAGTTTGGGTAGTTCTGCCAAGAGCAATGGATGCAAGATTCTGGAGCCAGTGTAGCTTCTGGAGTGAGGCAGGAGGGACCGAACTGCCTCTGAGGACAAGAGATCACTCTGGCCATGGCATGACCATCAAATCCATTGGTACAGGATGAGGGATAGCCTGGGGTGCTGGGTTTGGGAGGCTGGAGGGATTTACTGAAAGGAGGCTTTGGGTGTGTGAGTGAGTCAGGTCCTGGCATGGCATCATACCTTAGACATAGCGACTGTGGTTGAAAGCACACCTTAATCCTACCGCAGCTACTGCTGAGGAACGCAGAGCTGTAGAGTAAGTGTCGCTGGCAAAGGCAGCTCAGCCCTTTGCCTCGCTAGTGAGGCCCACTTCACGTTGGGAAAGCTCCTCTGGAGAATGTGGAGATCCTTGTTTTGGAGAAAAGGTATTGATACGAATCAACAAAATATTATAACTTCAGGAGTTTTCTTCAAACCAGCTGATTGGTAAACAACTGGGTACCGTTGATATGTATTTGGAACAGAAGCCTATAAATGGCTGCTATAGCAATTGCACAGATATTTGAGCAGCATCTTATCACTAAGAGTCTTTGTGTAAATTTTTACATTTTTTTCACATCAAGATCTCAAAACCTAAAGTACCAGAGAGCTATCCGTTTCACAGGGGCTTTCTGTCTCCTTAGGAGTGAAAGAAAATTCACAAAAGAACAGAACAATTGAGGCTGGAAGGGACCTCTGAAGATTGCCTAGTCCAAACTCCCTTCTAAAAGCAGAGTCAACTAGAGCAGGTTGCTCAGGACCATGTCCAGTTGAATTTTGAGTACCTCCAAGGATGGAGGCTCCACAACTGCTTTGGGCAACGTGTTCCTAAAAAAGCTTTTTCAAAACAGAATTTGTTGTCTTATGTTTTGTCACCTTTGTCTCTTGCCCTTCCACTGAGCGACACTAGGAAGAGTCTTTCTTCTTCTCTGCTCCCTGTTCCCATCAGGTATTTATACACACTGGTAAGATCCCCCTTGAACCTCCTCTTCCCTGAGCTAAACAGTCTCAACTTTTCCTCATAAGACAGATCCTCCAATTTCTTAATCAATTTCATGACCCTACGTTGCACTCACTCCAGTAGGTCCATGTCTCTATTGTACTGAGAAGCCCAGAAATGGACCTAGCACTCAGTTGTGTCTCACCAGTGTTGAGAAGAGGGGAAGAATCACCTCCCTCAACCTGCTGGCAATGCTCTTTCTAATGCAGCCCAGTAGGCTGTTGGCCGCCTTTGCCACAAGGGCACATTGATGTCTTGTGTTCAGCTCGTCCACTTGGACCCCTCAGTCCTTTTCTACCAAGCTGCTTTCCAGACAGCTCATAGTATCAAATCTCAGGTAAAGACCTACATATTCTTAAATCCTGTTGCTCCGTCTTATGTACCCTTATTGATTGTTAGTATTACAGTAGGATTTAAAAGACTTGATTTGCTAATCAAATATTTCCCTTTTTTTTTCCTTTTAGTTCCTGAGCCTTCATTAGGTACCTTTACTAAACTTCATATATGTTTTACCTCGAACAGCTATGAAGAAATTCCCAAGTTTCTAAAGTACTTTGAGATGTCTAGAAAGTAGCACAAAAATAAAGACATTCTTTCCCACTTATGTAAGGCTGAAACATTTTCCACAGGGTTTTTCAGCAAACGCTTAGCGTAACACAGTGCTTTTCTGTTCCTTGTCGGTATCTAATACCTAAATGGCACAAGGTTCATCTGACCAGTACTGATTTTTTTTAAGATACACGTACTGATCAGTTAGTGACTGTTTTTAGTGTTGTGCATATTTTTGTTCAATATAAGTCTCAGTTATAATGATCAAAGATCCTTGTTTTAATAGGCAGCCATTTAGAACTTACATGACTGTACTGTTTTCTTTGATACATTAAAATACAACAGTCAATCTCACAGCCATAAGAAACCATCCAGTAAATGAGTTTTTTAGGTTAAAAACAGAATAACAGTGATCATGTATTTTATACCAATACTGTCAGTTTTGTACTTCTCAGATGCGTGTTTATTGGACATAAGAGTCATTTACATTGTTACTGGGAAACAACCCATGATAGTTTGAAACAACCACACAATACCCTACACCACCTCTAATCTTCTTTACCAATAAGCAGGAACTTGTGCAAGACAGTATGGACAGTCTTATGATTTTTATCCTTGTGGGAAGGAGGTAAGAGTTAGTCATAACTAGTTATGGCAGTTCTCATCAAAATTCTGTCCTTCTTATATTATATTATAAAGTCCCGTTTCATTATAAGCTCCTAACATCATACCTGCTATATGGAGTTAAATTGAATTTCCATGTAAGTCTCTGACTGCAAAAAAAAACCCCAACTTTTCTTTTGATGATGAAAGAGTAAATTCTTTGTGATGCCAGTAATTTACCTACTGACATAATTTTTCACTAGCAATGTGTTTTCTTATAAAAGTGTGTGATCATCCAGTAGTGGGGTTATGTATGGCCATACTGTCCATATACTTACTGATTCAAAACAATGTAGCATCTAAAATTCATATGCAGCAAAATAAAACAAACAAATGTGACGATAGAGAATTATTTTAAGGATGTAAAATATAGACAGGATGATATTAAGTATTAGTTAAAAACCAATTTGAGGCTTTGGAAAGGAAATAGAATTTATAGAGCAAGTCACTACTATTACTTTTAAAGACAGGGTAGAAAGAGTCACAGAATAAAGAACAAGCAACAGCTTGATGACATCTACAGGAAACCAGTTAAGGATCAATACGAAACTTGGAACATTTGTCCAAAGTCCAGCATCAGTCTCCTGCTGAGCAGTAAAGTGAAAAGAGGGCAATAGACTGATGAAGAAATACAAGAGAATGCTTACATGCATGGTAGAGAATACTCAAAGACAGCTGTGACAGTGGTGTAGGAGTATTTTGGAAAGTTCTCAATGTATAGGGAAAAGGATAAGAATTGTAAGGTAATCTAGTAAAGAATAAAATCAGGGTAAAATCTTCTGGTTACAAAAAAATCCAATTATAAAACAATTAAGAGAGTACTTTAAAGAGGTCCTTCATAGTGAAGCAGATTAAAAGAAAACAAAAAAAAAAACCAAAAATCATCTATTTTCTAGGCAACTGAGCCATTTAGAAAAGAATGAAAATTGTAAGTGTAAGTTTAAGCACAAGTACAAATTTCAAAAGGCAATCAGAATTCCCAGGAGCAAAGCATATGAAGTGTTCATAATTGTCATGCTGAAATACTAAAAGCAAGAGGAAAAAATCTAATGCAATCTTATCTAATTCGTTAACTGATTGTGTTGCTCTGCAAATTTGAAAATATCCAAAGGAATGAAGAAAGAGAACTTGCTTAATTTAAAAAAAAAAAAAAAGAAAAAAAACTTTTGCAATGATTCCTAGCTTATAAGCTGTGAAATTCTGTTTTTACTATTGTACTAGTTTTACATTTTAAACAGAAGAGAAATACAACAGTTTTCTGGATCTGTGTAAAACCCTATCCTTTTAAAATGAAACATGTTCCATTCATTGGCTGCTTGGGAAAAAAAATTAAAATCTATAAAAGCTGCACAAATATTTTGATTAAGAAAGGTCATGGTAATATGTTAGGAGATTGTGGGGAGATCAGTACTTGTTTTGCCTGCTATCAATACCTAATTAAGCTAGGGAACAGTTTTTCTGCCATTCACCCTGAAGTAGCCATGCATGTGTCCCTTTCGTTACCAAATTCACAGGTCTGGTAAGAAATAATGGCTTGCATCAGGTTTTTTTTATAAGGCTAATGATCTTTGGTGTTATAGAAAAAGCAGAAATAGAAATAACAGAAATCGGGACTTAAACATAATATTCTTCTACAGACCCTATTTGATCTTAACCTCATTTATTTTATTAGACTAACAGGGTTTAGTAGGGAGAACAAGAAAACATTTCAGGCACATGCATTTCATTTACATCAGTTTTCAGGTCTGAATCAAAAACCGTAGCATTTATATTAAACATAGATTGGACAAATTGTCCTGATTTAAATGAGCTATTTCCTTGTATTGTGCATAAGCAAGATGTGGAACGTTTTGCTGAAGGATGCTGTGAATGCTAAATCTTTCAAGGGTTCAAATAGCAATTTGAGAAAGTTGTGGGCCGCTGTGGGGGAACCTGCTGGTGGCTGTTAGGCTCAGAAGCAACCTTCACTTCAGAAAATTCCTGAACAATTGTTTTCACAGCCACAAATTACTAAAGGCTGAAAGAGGAGTCAGAGGAGGCATCACTACCCATTTTGTCCCATTTTTATACACCTTCCTGCTGTAGCCTTATGGCCCAGTCAGTCTGGTATTTTAAGCTGGTTTTAAGCGCAGCTACACAATAAAAAAGTGAAAATTTGCTTTTGGCCTGTGGTCAGATGATTATTGTCCAGGTTCTCACAGCTGTAACAGCAAAACTACTCAGCTTCCAGGTGTCTGCTGCCTGTCCTGTAGTTTTAAGCTTGTTTTATATATGATGTTACCTAACTTGTTTTAGCTTAATTTTTGCTTTGCTTTCTTCAGCTGTGTGGTTCTTCCACTTCTAAAGGAATCATGGCAATAAGATGTACCAAACCGAAGTAACTATAGTATAACTAAGCCTGGTGAAATCAGGAAGCATGAAAAAATAACTGAGCAAACCCAAGGAATGAACCTTCAACATCGTAATCTCTTTGCGAAAACTCAGGACACTGAAAACTTGCTGTAACAATCTACTGGAAGGGTGAGAGCTTGAAGGGCAGTTGATTTTATTATATGACTAATGACCTTTAATAGAATTAAGAAATGTGGATTATAAGTGGTAGCATTGTTGTAACTGGAGTAAAAATAAGTGGTTATTACATTTGATTAGACTGTTAAAGCGTCGGACTAGCAGTGAAGTCCAGTCATGGATCTTCGCACAAGGTGTGGTCTCTCTGTTACTCGTCATGAACTTTGTGCATAAAACTAAGCATCTACTACTGGCCACTGTTGGAGACAGGTTCCCGGGACGGATGGACCTCTGATCCCACTTAGGAGGACCTTTGTTAAGATGCTTTGAGAGAATTATCTCAATGGAGTGGCCGCACTACTCCCCTAGAACCATTTCAAAGTTTTCTCATCTTGGACAGCAGCAAACTGCACACATTGTAATACTCCTGCTATTATAATTTGAGTTTCTGGAATGTTTCAGAAATCTTGGAGGACAGTCGTTAAGACTGGTAATAGAAAACAAATATCTTTTTAACAGAGAGATGAAGGGATGCAATTTAAGTTCTCACCTACGCTGTACTCTCATCCAAAGCCCCAACTGTATAAAAACAGTAGTTGAATTCAATACTACATAAGCATCATCCAAAAGTGAGCTGTAAAGCCATTCCCTTTCCCTCTTTTACTTTTCCTAGAGAATTATCAGTAAATTAACTGGTGAATCAAAAAAAACCTGCCTTTATTCAGTGAAGGCGAACCCATCAAGAAGCTGAAAAAGATCTGCCTTTGAAACTGAGCAGATGACTTCTGGCCAGTGAAGAAGGGATGATGTTGTCCAAGAAAATTTTAGATCAGATATTCCTTTCGTCCTTCTCCCCTCTGATTCCTGTATAGAAATGGCATAAGCTTAGTTACAATGCAACAGGAACAGTCTTTCGTCTCTAAAAAAGACAGACACCCATAACAATGATAAAAAAGCACAAAAAATATTAGTCTTAGCATTATGCCAGCAACTTCTAAATGTGAAAAAGTAGTTAAAGGCAAAACAATTTAAATTACACAATTACTGCTAGAACCCATAATTTAAAAATAAGGTCATGCTTTTATTATTGTTGGGCCAATTCCTGAGGCTGTCTAAATACTGATAAATCCCATTGAAATAAGTCTCTCAGTCCTCAAAGGTGCCAAACATCAACACCTTGATACAAACTGTTCCTGCGGGGATGCTCAGCATTCCTGGAGGTGTGATTTATAGAACTCCTCCAATCAGAAGAAAAGTGACTCTGTTTGGCTTTATGTTTTCTTTCAACCATCCCAATTTCCAAAAAAGTAAGCAGCCTTCTATGCGAACACTAGAAATGCACTTAAGTCACTTCTATATTAAGTATCATTCAATTTATAAACCCTTAAAGTGTTCCTTGGCAAACAGCTTCACTCATTTGAATTACTGCAAAATATTGGAACGTGCACAGATGATGCATAAGGCTATTCTGGTGAATATCTGAGAATATGCTCTTGGTGATCACAGCCATTCCTCACAGAGTGAAAATCTGGAGTTTCCAATGGCAAGGGCATAGTTGGAGAATTTTTCAATAGGTGGGATGATAGCTCAAAAGAGAATTGCAAAAAAAAATGAACATTTGTGAGATGCAAATGCCATATAAATTAAAGGAAAACAGAAGTGGCAAGTAAATCCATCCTTCTGTTCAGGTCAAAATTCTTTAAACAGATTAATTAAAAATGCAGGAGGTTTCTGGGGGAAAAGACAACTTCATTTTATAAATGGAAAAACAGAAACACAGAACGAGCGATATAATCAGTCCTTGATAAGACTCTGACACTTCTCACTCTCCTTCCCTCCCTCTCTGATAAGGACATGTTTTGAGAAAAGTATCTGGGACTTAAAAAACATAAGCTATGACAGATCATAGAGGATTTGCATTAACTCACCACCCCCTCCCCAGAACGTACTGATAATATTAATTATACTTTATCATTTAGCTAGCATTGTAGTAGAAAATGCACTAAATACCTGTTAGCTTAAGGGGCTCCTAAGTGAGCCTGGAACCTATGAGAATGCCAAAAAAATTGTTTTAATTAACACTGCATACTTTCTGGTGTTGCAAACTAAGGTGAAGGATAAGTAGCACAGAAGCTGTAAGAGTGAGTAAATGTATAATTAATATACGATATGGTGCCAATGGATAAAGAATAAAGGTCTTCCTGTAACACAGAGGGCCTCCTTATTGTCAGAGGAAATCAGGCATGGGAAGGAAGGAACCACAAGAAGTATGATTGATTTTGAAGGTCTTCAGACCCTTTGAATGTTGACTCTGAGTCCTGGCTTTGCCTGTACATAAATTAAAAATAAAATATGTGAAGTCTTCAGCCTGAGAATAAAACTTACTTTGATTTTCCAGGATATGTGAGGATTGAAACCAGAGAATTTAGCTCAGAACAAATATTTATCCTGACTGAAATCCCATTTGGGTAAATATGTTCTTATGATAAGACAAGCATTCCTAATATAAGATATTCACTGCCATATTTGCCAGATGTAGCCTTTTCTTCTTCCCTCATCTGTAAATAACCGCTTTACTTTGTTTTATTACTGAAAATATTGCTTCACTTTGCTTAAACAGGGGATATGATTATCATAACATTGTTACTGTTGTTATAAGCAAGACAATAGCATTAATGCAATCATGAAGATGAAAAATCAAGTGCTGAAAATGCCAGAGCAAAGGCTGAAAGCCTTAGCCATGACTCAAGTATTTTTTTGTATCTCCCAGAAACTGTAACATACTATAAAACAATGTGGAATATCTTATCATCTAGCATAACAAAACCTATATATGGCGTATACATTTTTCCTCAATGTGTTTGCTTTATAGATTTGTGTGATATACATCCCATGTTTAAGAAAAATTGGAGATCAGCATAATAGGAAAGGAATAGTTAAACTAAAATTTTAGAAGAGAAACTTTTTATGCTTGGAGCTTTTATTCTGTAAAGAAAAAAAAGTGAGAAAGATCTATTGTGTGAATAGGTTGCTAACTTGGAATGGAGAAAAATTAAGTTGTAGACTAGTGCCAAATAGTTACGTAAGAAGAAAGCAAGCAACAAAATTGTGCAAAGTATCAGGAAAAAAAAAGTTGGTATCAAAATACACAGCAGTGTAAATTATAGATCAAGTGTAATACAGTCAACTGGACTGTGAAAGAGTAAAACCCGCAAATTCACGCTTTGTCTTAAACGTGTTGACAGAAAGAGAAAATTCATTTTGCAACAAAGACAGATTCACAAGTGATGAGAGTTGCATATTACACGTAACATAGATAATGTAAAGTTTCTGTCTTCCTGGTGTCTCGAAATGGCTACCACCTATAGGAAAAGGCAGCAGATTTGAGTGTTCCTGGGATCAGTACAGCTCAGCTCATCACGTAAAAAAGCCAACAAAAGACATATGACATTTTTTGGAATACTCACGATGTTTGTGGTTAACAGCTTTAGCTGGAGCCCAAATCAAAGTGGTGCAATTCTGGATTTGCTATAGATTTCTGGAATTGTATCATTTCAGGGCAGTGATTTCCAAGCTTCCCAAAACTGTCCTGAAAACATAGACATTAATTTAATATTGGAGTACCTCTTGTGTACTGATGGCCTTATTACTAAGATTGGTGTAGAAAGCAATAGCTTTTGTAATGTTTAAACAGTCCCAGGAAAAGTTATGTTGTTTGGGTTTTTTTTGTTTTTTGTTTTTTTTTTTTCATTGGGGTTGTTGTTGTTCTGGTTATGCTATCTATGTTAGAAAATAAATGTTTAAGTACACAGAAGAAGTGACCAGGAAGTCTAATACTAATAATAGGTTTTTATACATTTCCTCTTGAACAACCTCGACAAATTCTTAGAAAATGTACTACCCCCTTAAAAAACAAAAAATTATGCAGAATAAAAATCTGGGCCAGATTAAAAAGATGAGTAGAATAACAATAATATGAAGGGACAAAATAAAAAAGACTATGGCATGAAATGATATATAAGAAATGTAATAGTAAGACCTGTAGTGAGAAATGATTTTTTAACGGCTTGAGTTGTGAAATCAAAACCAAAGACCTACTGAATATGAAGGGATGCTATGACAGGCCCTGTGGTTAGGCATAATTTTTTTAATGTAATATAATAAGGAAAAGGGAAAAGGGAAAAGGGAAAAGG
>NW_010552045.1:0-258 GCF_000687285.1 Phaethon lepturus
CCCTCAGGGCCCGGCACGACACCCAGCGTACGGAAACGCCGATCCCGCACCGCAGGCTGTGCCTCCAACCTGTAAAACCACGAAGTATTTACAGCCGAGAGCAAACACGCCGGAGCTGCAGAGGTGTCACCTCAACGCACCAGGGCAAGAACACCTTGTTCCAGCCACTGACTCACTAATTATACAGGCAATGCCACAGAGCCAGGGCTGGCCTGACCTGGCACGCCACGGGGCACCTGCGAGCGCGCGGCTGTCAGA
>NW_010552045.1:471-1211 GCF_000687285.1 Phaethon lepturus
GGACCCGGCTCTCACCGCCCCTTCTCAAAGCGAGTCCCCATCACAAGACCCAACTTTCGGGGAAACGCACAAACTCCCCTTTCTCCGACCTGGGGGCGGGGGGGTGGTCTCCAAGCCTAACCCAGACTTTCCCACCAGGATGCAGTTTCCCAGACTCAGGGCCGTCGCCAAGGTCATGCCCATGGGTTGCCCTCCCTTCGCAGCACCCCTCTCACCGCCCCTTCTCAAAGCGAGTCCCCATCACAAGACCCAACTTTCGGGGAAACGCACAAACTCCCCTTTCTCCGACCTGGGGGCGGGGGGGTGGTCTCCAAGCCTAACCCAGACTTTCCCACCAGGATGCAGTTTCCCAGACTCAGGGCCGTCGCCAAGGTCATGCCCATGGGTTGCCCTCCCTTCGCAGCACCCTCCCTGCGGCGACAACCACCCCGGCTCCGGCGCTTCCTCCTCGCCCCGTCTCTGCTGCTGTCGTCTTCACCTGCTGGCCCCAGCTACCTTCGTCATCCTCCAGTCCCGCTGCCGGGAGGAAGGAGAAGGGAAAGCGCTCGCATACAGCGATATCTCAAGAAGATTCAGCCACAAGCCTGCCCAAAGCCCAGGCTGGGGGTCAGCACATCCCCTGCAGCACCATGGAGGAGCTCCGTGCCCGATGCCCTGAAGAGGAGCTGGGCAGCGCTTCCCAAGGATGCCCCCGCAAAGAGGAGGAGGAGCAGCTCCCGGGACACAGCTGGGGATGAAGC
>NW_010552046.1:0-5436 GCF_000687285.1 Phaethon lepturus
TGGAGGAGCGCGGGCGGGCGGGGCTCAGGGCCGCGCTGCTGGCGTCAGAGGCGTGAGACTGCCGCCAGGTTACGCCCAAGGCCTCGCGGATGTCTGTACTGTTCATAACTTAATTGTTTTTTCCAGGAGACAGAGAGAGAGAGACAGAGAGAGAGAGAGGAACGATACGGTAAATGCAGACAAGAATGTTCCATTGCTGTTGGCCGCCGCGTTCTTTGCCATTTCATATACAGTTCAGTTCGTTTAGTGTCTGGGCCCGGGTCTGGGGGCACCCCCAAAAAAGTCTGGTGCAACCCCAAGTTCTCTTCTTTCGCTTGAGCAAGCTTTTCTGGTGGGAAATAAGAAAAAACCAAGACTGAAAACAGACATTGTTTTACAGCTTTTTCTCTTTAAATAAAACCCACAATTACTTACCTTCACATTCAAGACAACACTCTAACTGCATCCATAAATTGCAGCCAATTTTTTTGGTAATTGCTCTTGTTTAATGAGGTTTTTGGACATGTTTTATGTGTCAGGTGACAGACTTGCATTTTGCATTAACATGTAATTTATAGGACGCGTCCTTCAGAGTTTTCCTTGTCCTGAGAATTTTTACCCGGGCAGATGGAGCACCACCTGCCCGTCCTTGTCATGAGGAGCTGAACATGTTTGCAATGTCATTCCTAGTGTATTTTAGGTCAGTTATAAGGAAATAAACCCCAAAAGCTGGAAGGCAGAGGTATCTTGTTTTTATTGAGCTCAGTTCTTACAGAGGAGACGGAAGGATCGCTTGTGGAAGTTGCACAGAAACGACAGGTATTACAGGCAAGAGAAGCTTAAGAAATGCAGGAAGTCAGAGCGGCCCCCGTGCCCCCGCAGAGGTGCAGATCACAAGGAGGTCATGTCATTGAGAGCATGGTCAAGCTCCTCGCTGATCGCTTTGTACTTCAGCTTCTGAGCGTACAGCTCGTCTAGCGGTCACGAGGGCAGAAGGCACGTTTCAGCGAGAAATGCAGAAAGAACAGTCCAGAGGAAGAGACGTACAGGAGGAGACACAGCCAGAAGGCAGCAGCCAAAGCAGTTGAGGTGGAAAACAAAAGAAGAAAACAGATGCGCAACTGAGTACCAGTATGAAAGCAAAAAATCCCACCGCTGCCAGGTCGGAACCTGCATCTTCCTTTTTGAAAATCTCTCCAAATTATTTTTCAGTGATCAGATTAAGTAAGGTTATGATCTTGTTATTAACAGAAAGAGCCCTTGAGCCCACGTATCTGAGAGTTGGCCAAAATCATGTTATTGTTAACAACTTTTTGAAAGAGAACCTCTTTCAGGAAAGCTTCCTCTGGCCAGGAGGTACCAGGTGGGACGGACACGTCCGGTGCACACATCATGCCCATCTATCTACTGATACGCCCGATGAGTACTTCTGTCCTTTCCCAATAAAATCTACTACCCACTCCTAGAATTTTGTTTTCTGATTTGAAATCAACCACTTCTACATGAAACTGGAGTAATTTCATACCTTCCAGGTCATCAATAGACTTTTCCAGTTTGGCAACTGTTCTCTCTGCAAATTCAGCACGAGTTTCAGCCTGGAAAAAAAATAGATAGAGTAATTGGATGCTGTTAAAAAATGATGCCAAAATACAGTTTGGGGATGGATAAACTTACTTCTTTAAGCTTGTCAGAGAGAATCTTGATTTCTTCTTCATATTTATCTTCTTTTTCCGAGTACTGTGAAAACAATAGACACTCTTTAAAGGAAGTTGTAGCAACAATAATACATGGTTATGAAACTGTGACCTATTTATAAGCACTTTTCCTTTTACAACAGCTGTAAACACCCTTTCCAGACTTTCCTCCTTCTCACCAGGACATTCCAGACTCTGGTTCGTGTACCATCATTTTAAGACTGGCCACGTCCAAGTTCCTTCATGCGTCATTTTAGACCTTAATGGCAGTACCTTCTTGTGCAGCACAAAAACCAGCTGAAGGTTCAAGAGAACATAAAGCCTTCCAGCCCAATTTAGACTAGCCAGAAACAACTGTTTCATGAAATTAAGTGTTTTAACAATTTTCACTTAAGAGGGCAAAAGCCACGGAACGAGCAAGATTGGAAAATCAAGAGCAGTCGGCAGCATACTGGTGTGGGAAAGGGACATGGAGGTCCTGGTCTGAAGCAGCGCTGCAGGTAATTATCTATCATGCACGTTACTGGTTGGGTTTGGGCAGAACTGATGCGGCATCATCAACAGTCTCCATTAAACAGGCAGTCAGCTAAACCCTTTCACTTTCTTTGTATTTTGGGATTATTTCTATGGATTTCCAAGTTTTGACTTTGCCCCTATCCCATAGTTTACTGAAAGAACCAACCTTTTCCGATTGAGCTTCCAAAGACTTCAGGTTGTTAGTGACATTCTTTAACTCCTCTTCAAGGTCACTACACTTACTACGGGGGGGGAAAAAAGTATAAATTACTACTGTCCCTGTTATGACTTAATTGTCAAGAAGTCTAAAAATACAAGAGAGAATGTAATGGTAAAATCTGAAAGGAGAAATTGCGTGTATAGGGTACAAAAAGCTCTTGTACATACACTGCGTGCCTGCCTACCAGTAGCAGATTTTTCTAATGAAATAGAGCTTTGACCTTTACTGTATTGTGAACTGCTTCCGTGTGTATGAAGTTACTCACACTTCGGACACCTCTGCACGCTCTTCAGCTCTTTCCAGTTCACCCTCCAAAATAACCAGTTTACGGGCAACCTGTAAAGAGAAAATAGCTGTATCAAGGCAGTTGGTAATTTCTTACACGTTTCTCTCAAACCACTATGCTCCTGCTTTTCTTCTGAATGATGGAATTGGATTAAAATGTGGATGCACAGACATGACAGACTCTTGCCCCAAATAACTCAGCTTCTGCAGTGTTCTTAGCACTAAATATCTAAGGTGCTGCCAAAGTCACTATTAAAATTGCTCCTTTTTGGGAATGTTCTAAAGTCGAACCAGCACACAGTAAAAAGCATAAAAAGAATGACTAGACTGAAGAGTAACAAAATTGTTCACAGTTCTCTCGTATATTTAATCATCTCCTTATCCCTTTTACCTCTTCATATTTGCGGTCAGCTTCTTCAGCAATATGCTTAGCCTCCTTCAGTTGCATTTCCTGAATTTCCATTTTCTCTTCATCTTTCATTGCTCTGTTCTCGATAACCTTCATTCCTCTGCAGAAGTCAAAGCAAGTGTGTTTAATGTAGAAGCATTTTAGCACTTTTATCTCAAAGGTCCTAAAGTGGAATTCAATATTTGTAACCAAAAAGCAGCCCATCATGACCGTACTATCATGTTCTTCAAGGCTAACAGAATTACTCATTTAAGCTTATAAAAAAGGCACCTCTAGTTCTGGGTCTCTGACCTGCAATGTACATTAGCACATGCAGATACTAAATTATGCAGGAATATTTTATTCATATACACTCAAATTTTTTACCAAGGAAAAAAGAAAGGAAAAAAAAAAGGAAACGTACCTCTCACTCTCGTCCGCTGCTTTCTCAGCCTCCTCCAGTTTCTGCAAGGCTGTGGCCAGCCGTTCCTGGGCACGATCCAACTCCTCTTCCACTAGCTGGATACGTCTGTTCAGAGCTGCCACCTCGCCTTCAGCCTACATGAAACACAACCACCCAGAGCCGAGGTTAGGTCCAAGGCAGCTGCTGGCTGACAAACGTTCTCAGCTTATGTTTCCCTAAAACTGCAAAGGCTTCTCCTCGCTCTATGCAGGGAAGCTCTAGGATCCTTTCCGCCTCTGTTTTTTGTTTGTTTAAACTATGGCATCCCAGGAATTTCAAGGTATGGAGTATGTGCTTCTCCTTTCTTTGTTCATGGTACTTCTTATTCCTGCCATGCAAGGAAGGACTCAACACCCATTGCCAATGGAGAACTATTTTCAGATCCCTTCACAGGGCTGGATCTACCCACAGAATTGAAGTTAAAAACCTGTGTCCATAATGGCTTGTTCCAAAAACTTCACAGTTGATTTCTGCGTTTTTGGTTTCATCACAGATTGCAGCAACATCCTGTCACAGCACACTGCTGAAGCTGAAGCCATTTCATTCTCCGTTACGGGTGCCTGAGCCTGCAAATGCTATGTAATGTCTACGCGGTCAGCTGGGCAGATGATACACTTAGCCTCAGCATGGGACAGTCAGTCTTCTTTGTAACACAAACAGGGCAAAATTAGATACGTTCTTAAAATAAGTTCACTTTCCTTTTTCATTGCTTCCTGCGGTACTTAAGGCATTAGGCAGAAAACATTTCTTAATAATAAGGTCTGTTTATATATTATTGAATAAACTGCACAGCAATTGGGAACACTATTAATGTTTAAAAACCAGACTAGGTAATAAATGGAGAGATTGCTGGGAGAAACGTTCGCATACAGACAACATGAACACATTGGTGTCTCTAAATACATTGTGTTTATTAAGATATAGCTCCTTTAATTGCTTGTTATTTGAAGGAAAATAAACACCTACTTTAGTTACTGCCAGGTTTGTGCACTGAATTGTCCCCAAATCTAAGCATGATTGCCATGGGTAAGATTAACCTTTTTTTGTGTCCTCCTAAAAACATTTTTACAGGCTATAGAGCCTGGAAGGACAATTGTTTTATGCTTTAAACACTGTGAAAAAGACTTGTTTTGCTGCAGCTTCTCAAATTTGGTTACTAACCGCTCCTCCTAAGCTGGAGGAAGTGGTTTCCACTCAGAGCTGGACCATCTTGGAAAGGATTTCAGTGACTGATCCAAATGGAAGCTGACTCAGGATTCCTCTAGTCCGAAATTATCCAGCATTTCAGTTCTTTTCTGCCCAGTGCTATGTGTTTAACTTTCTCGATTTACACACAAGGCAGCCATCACGTAGAAAACTGGCATCAGTTATGTGGCAGTCTGCAGCTCCTTCCACTAGACAGGTCACTTAAGTCATATTTTAATTAAGCAAGATTCCAAAGCTATGGAGATGGGGCCACTGGGAAGCTGGAGTTAGTCTGGCTCCACCTCTCCCAGAAGCAGCCCGCAGTCCTTATACGGTAAAACTAACTCGCTGACATGTGATAAAATAGCAGGAAGATGCCGGGAAGGCTGATCACACACAATCTAAGTGAAACCAGCTGTCCAGCCCCGGGAGAGCCGCACGCTAGTGGAGAGTTCTCATTTCTCTGTGAAAACCAGGAGGGAAAGTGATTTTCCAGCAGTTCGGACATTTCCCAGCTGTGCTGGAGCCAGCGGTGCGGCGCCGAGAGGCGGGAACTCCCCGCTCCTTGTCATGCAGCGCTTTTTCCTAATTAAACAGCCATTTCCTACTAAACTCCTAACCGCTTCCCGATGCGGATCGGTGCTCGCAACGCCTTTTCCGAGGGGAACGGCCCCAAAGCGCGATAAGCAGCGGGCGCCTGGGACGC
>NW_010552047.1:0-3184 GCF_000687285.1 Phaethon lepturus
GGGGGGGGGCTGATTGCATGATTGGCACCCGCTGATTTAACCCAGCTCCCGGTGCTGGAGGGCTGCCGGGAGAGGAGTGGCCTGCAAGGAAGAGGAGTCCCTGTGTGAGCAGTGGGGAAGAGCCTGTCCTGTCCCAGCAGTGAGCTGGGGTCCTACAACCCCTCCTCGGTCCCGCCCGCGCGCAGAACTGAGCAAGCCTCGTGGGTCCTGTGGAGAGCCGCGGCCTCGCGAGTGCTGTTGCCCGCACGGGTACAGGTGAGGCACAGAACCGTGGTGTGTCCTGCTTTGCAAGGTTTGCTTGCTTGAACCCAGGGAGGTTCCCCCTGCAGTGTTCTAGGAGGCTGTGCCTCCGAAGAGTTGGAGTCAAAGTTGACCCCAGCAACTGTCTGCATCTGGAAGAAGGTCTTTAGTCAGGTGTTACTGAGCCAAACCGGCTCCCATACAAAGCAACGAAATGGAAAGGAAGGAGCTTATTCGAAGATGTTATTACCTAGCTCTGAAGTTCGCTGTTACTCCCACCTGTACTGCAAAGGGGGTGGCCCTGCTGCGCACTTGTCTCTTGTAGGCTACCCCAGCCTTTTTCTCTAGGTCTGTTCCGCTGCTGTTGCCAATGGGGCAAGTCCAGTGGAAGGAGAGCTGACGCTTGACATTGTGTTAGAGGTGACGGGGACAAGCAATGTCTCCCAGCACCTTGCCTTTGTGCCTTAGAGACGGGGCTCCGAGGAAGAGTAAAGCTGATTCTCTTTTCTCCTTTGGTCCCCAGAGGACTGTCCAGGAGTGGAACTGTCTGGAGACACCCGAGGTTCCAGCATTTTTGGTCAGTTTGCTGGCTTAGTGCCGCTTGCTGAAAGGTCTTTTCACCATGCATCTGCTCGCACCCCCCAGCTCCCCACAGCCTGCTCCTGAACCAGGTTTAGCAGCACTCTGCAGCTCAGCCCCACCTCTGCAGAGGAGTCCAGAGCACATGGCATCCCCATGGCAGGCACAGGCAAGTACCATGATCTCTTGGGATGCCTGCGTGGAATGAAACTCACATATTCCTGATTAAAAAAAAATAGTAGTTACTAAAAAATATATCTTTATTTTTTTTCAGTTTATCAGCTATTTTAAATAATCCAGTTAAAATGTTTTATTGCACATTAAAGAACCTTTCTGGATTCTCACTGTCCTATGAGATAAGCTTATAGAGAGAAAGGAAGAGAGAGACTTTCTTACACTTACACACACTCTCCCAATCACTCTTGCCCTACAGAAGCCCTAAGCAGCCAACCCGGTGTAGGCTATAGTCATCCTCAACATCTATGCAGGGTGCTCTAGCAGCTAAGAATCGGCTATGGTAGGAAAGTCAGGCGCAGGACTGGGAGCGAGGGGAAGGGTGATGCTGCTGCAGCTGGGTGCCCTGGAGCTCTCTCCACAAGCGCTCCGCAGGCAGCAGCCTGCGGCCAGCCTGCGGTGCGGAGGGGGTCTGGCGCGGTGGAAGTAGCACGTCTTGGCGCACAGGAGGCAAAATGCAGACGTTGACACAACATGGCGGAATGGAGGGGACGTAAGCAAGGTGGATGACGTACCAGTGGGGCAGATGTCACCCTTCAGGGCTGTGTGCGGAGCGCAGGGCAGCTCCAGCTGCCGCTGCAGCCCTGCGTGGCTCCGTCCCCTCCCCGGGCACAGCCAGCTCCGGGGCAGGCAGTCCGCGTGGTGAATGGGGTGGCTGCAGGAGGGAAGCCATTGCCCGGGGTTGTGCAGCAAAAGAGCAGCCAGATCCCTTTGAGGCTTCTGGGAAGTCACATGTGGGCAAGGCCATGCGCTGCTTAACGAGCTCCTCTGAGGTTATGTTTAATGGCTGGCTTGAGCGATGCAAAATGAAACAAGCTTGCAGAGAATGCAGTTTGTTACTGCAATCCAAACTGGATTTCATGCCCTTTTCAGATGATTCTTTTGGGATGACTTAAGTTCTCATACTCAAACTGTGTAACGACTTGCTCTACAAGCACATCTATGGCTATCCTAACTTTTCACCTCAGAATCATGAGCTCCTTGGGCCCTCTCTGGAATCAAAATTCAACTTGAGACCTTTCCTTTTACCCATTTTGTGATCTTCCCAAAACTCTGTCATGCCCCTTCCTACAAACGTCACGCTGCATTCCTCAAAGCCCTGGGTTTTTCCCACAAGTCAAGCCACACAGCAGAGAGCAATTAGTGTTAATACTCAATGTGGCATCAATCTTCTGCTGTGGAGTAATTCCTGCCCACATACAATGGGGTGTGTGCAGTTGGCTGCTAATGTATGCCTCTGTCTGGCAAGACATCCCAGCTCAGTGCCACATCCTGCTCCAGCCATCTCCTGCAATGATTAACATGAGAACTGATGTTGCTTGAAGTTCCTAATGTCTCTGAGCCCTTGGCTTTTGTGTCTGAGCTTTGCTCTGAGAAGCTCTGACTGCAAGTTCAATCCCTGAATAAGGGTCTGACCCGACAGCCCTTCAGTGCTCATTGGGTTGCGTGCCTTTCACCCTGGACATGTGAGTCCAGCACCCACCTCTTATTTTGGCACCTGGATGGGTGGATAAATAAGTGTCAGTGTTGCCCAACCTCTAGTGTATCGGGCAGCTGCTCCGTGAACGCAGTCTCTAGCCGCAAAGTGCTGTAATTGGGGGGGGGAGTCCTGGGCAAAGGGTTGTCCTGGGGCAGCGGCAGGCGGAGGGCAGTGTTGAAGGTGGGCAGGTCCTCATCAATGCAGACGGGGTTATCGTGGCCCTGCCTCTCCAGACCGCCGGCCTGCGGTAGCTTCCCCGACTGGTCCCTTTTTCGGTCATTCCACCATTTCTTTGCCTTTTGCCATTGGCGCCTCATTACGATGGAAAGCGAATCAATGAAGAAGACCTCAACGATTTCAATGACGCAAACAACTGAGCAGCTCATCCAAAGGCCCAGCTGGCCTCCAAAGTTTGAAAGCAGAATGACAAGCTGGAAGAGAAGAGAGCACAAGGTTATCTGCTCCTGCAGGTGCCGGGTGCATGTCCACAGCACCGTTGTCGCGTGCAGGGAGGCTGCGCCAAGCTGGGGCACCCAGGCTTTGCTGTGAGCACTACCAGTGCAGTGGGCCCTTCCTCTCCTGCCTGCGTTACCCTCTCCTGCTCTGCTTCAGCAGGCGCTCAGCGCTGCGCTTGCGCAGGCTACCCAAGCC
>NW_010552047.1:3215-12471 GCF_000687285.1 Phaethon lepturus
GGGCTTGGCACTGGACAGTTTGAAAAGTGGCCCGGGACAAGAGGGCTGCAAAGGGCAGGACCGGGTGCCCCGCGGTGCATCGTCCATGGATGGTTTCCTGCCCCTGCCTGGATGAGACCGCTCCCCTGGCCAGATGAAAACTTCCAGCCTGTCTGGGAGGAAAAGCTGCGTCTTCCTGGGGCTGAGTGGGGAACTGCTGTGCTCACTTACTGTGTTGGCGGGATTCTCTGAAATAAATCTCTCGTTCAGGTCTTTGTAAAACACCATGAGGTTTGCAAGGTCCGTCCTGAGAGGAGAAACAGAAGGCAGGCTGAGGGTTTAGTAAAACAATAACATGAAACATACTGAAAAACTATGCAAATAACCAGTTGGACCAGTAGGGCTGGGCTGCTCTAAGGGAGCTTTTTCCCCAATTGCCATCATTAGGGCTGCTGAGATTATATCTGAGCTTGAGGTGCAAGCTAGAAACACATACATGGTAACTTACTTGTTCAGCTTCTTGTTGATTTTTTGCCCTTTGTCCCAAGACAGAACTCTAAGCATCCAGTCCTGTAAAAAAAGACAGAAAATACTGCTATAGCTGTGTGTGCTTATGTAGAAATCCCCCGGAAAGGAAGCTCATGCTCCACACCTCCTCAGACCAGACTGGGTGCCAGACTTGAACGCGTGTGATGGGCCAGTGAACTCATGGAGGGGAAGCCCTGACCTGGATGCCACAGACTGAGCCTCTGGGAGGAGCATCACTAAAGTGCTAACAAATACCCCAGAGGCCACCTGCTTCCGTGCTGAACCTCTCTGGGTTTATTTAATGCCTTGTTGTGCTGCGGTGCTGTCACGGCAGAGTGTAATTAGGAACTGACCTCTGACACGGTGGATGGCCACTGGGCGATGCTGGTGGTGAGCGCCCACTCCTTGAAGCTGGAGAGAGAGGCAGGCTGTCAGTTGTGAGCTTGAACTCCCACGCACACGCAGCATTTTACCTCCAGTTGTGGGCAGCACTTACCTGCAGGCGTCTTTGCAGATTTGCTGGCAGCCTAGCTGCTCCTTCACAAACTTTTCGTGCAGCCTGTAGTAGCAGTACACTGCAAGAAGGGAGCAGGACACATGCATGAGAAGCCAGAAAGAAAAGAAATTATCTTTTGCTACCTGTGCTGGAGTGGGGCTTGTGGGGTGTAGGTGGCCTTTGTGGCCATCATCTACATGGTGGGGATAAAAAGATTTACCCTATAAATATTGCAAAATACTCTGAGAAGTGGTTGTTATTTGCTATAGGCATGAACAATTGCCTCACCCGGTCAAGTCCTCCACTCAACACTTCTGTGGTGTGCACAAATGACAAGCAATTAGGACAACTGTCAGAAGTCAATCTAAACAAAAGAGGCAGATTCAGGCTCTGCGGTATGGGGTCTTCAGTGGGCTAAGGTAGATTTGCCTCTTCCCAGCGTGCTGCGTGGCTGGGCTGGTGCTGGTGCGGGCAGGGACGTGCCGGCCGAGGACAGTGCTGCAGAGGGATGTGGCTGGCAGCGGGTGGCTGAGGCATGGGCAATGCGGAAGGTGTTTGACTACTTACTCCAGTTGGGGTTTTTCTTGTAGTTACAGTACTCTGCCCCAGCAGGTAAGGGCTGTGCGTACTGGGCACAGCCACACGAGTCCACCATGGCCTTCTGAAAGCAGGAGTGCAGGCAAATCTACGGGAGATAAACCGAGAGCTGGTGTCTAAGAAGTACAGGCTGCTGCGCTTCTGCAGCACCAAGGCCCAGGCTCACATGACATAAAAACATCCTCTGTTTACGATAGGAGTAATGAGATGGGAATCCCCTTTCCCTGGGCTCTCTTGCGAGTGAATACAAATACAGGCAGAAAGTGCTATGAAGGGCTTAGGCTGTAGTGCAAGAAATAAGAATATAATCCTCCCTGAGGGGGGGATTCTGTGAATGTCCCCTCTTCCCCTAGGGCCATCAAAAAAGCTTTAGTGTTGCAGTTGCTCCTTCCACAGCCAAGGAGAAGGTTTTCGGTCTGCCATGGCACATGGTCCATGAATCAACAACTAGGTATGGGAAGTGAAAAATGTTAGTGAAAATGTTTGCAGCTTCAACCAAACTGTGTTGGTGCATATTTGGAGACCCGAAGTTGTAAGGATTAATAGGGCAGTAGAGTCAGTGATTTGTGCTAAAACACTTAATCAGCTGGGACAAGCAGGAACTGAGCTTCTCTTTTTGAAATCCCTGTCGTCAAGCCTTTTGGTCCCAGTCCTCCTGAGCCCTAAGTTTCAGTGAAGTACTGTTATTAAAAACCTGAGATAATGTCTGTGTGATCCTACCTGGCAATACATCACAGAAGATTTCAGGTATAATACCCCATAAAATAAAAATCCAGGCTTTGCAGTAGGCAGCAGCAGAATTACAGTTCTCCAAGTGGAGAGTGCCAGAACAACTGACACTCTCCAAGAGGACCCAATTACAGAAACCATGCAAAATTAGTGGAAACTTACTCTGTAAACAAACATCCTGCTATCTGGATACTGATTAGATGGTATCTGTTATTCTTGGAGTCCTAAAGGTCACAATTTCTGGCTTCAAGGGTTACTAAGCTACAACATTTACTTGGCCAATATTTTCCAGTCTCACATTGCTTGAAAATTGCTTAATGAGCTAATGTTCTCTCTTTATCTAACTGGGCGCCTAAGGGAACTTCAAACATCAACCACTTAGGAATAAAACTTGGATTTTAAGAAGTGCTGTGCTATTTTACATCAGTGGTTAAAAGGAGTGACCCTACACCCGGACTGTTCACAATCTTAGATCCTGAACTACAGAATATTGTAAAGCTGTTTATTAAGGTAGTTTTCAAGCAACAGATAAACACAAATGTAACAGATTTACCTGGAGTGAGTAGCTCTTGTTATAGAGATTTTCTACTGGTATGTCAGCACCAGTCTCCGTACAGTCACTGTAAGGTTTGCTCAGCTTGCGAGACCGAGTCTGAGAATCAGAAAAGAATAAATCCTGGTTTTTGGAGTTCACAGAGAAACCAAAGGATTTAGTGGCAGTTCACCATGATTATGAAACTGTAAGTGATGGGGCAGGTTTGAGCAGCATGTTTACCTTTTGCCATCTCAAATGATTTGTCAATCACTTGTCAAAACAAGGGTTTTTTTGGTTTGTAATGTCCGTTTCCCAAAACGCTGCTCTGGTTGGATTTTCTGCTGTCTTCCTTGAAAACCTCTGCAGGAATAAACAGTGATGACTTTTCAAAGCAGAGTAATTCATATGTATGTTTTCTCTCATTGCAAAGTCCTAGAGGCATCGTTTATGCTGCATGTATGTTTGTGTTTTGAGGGAAGGGGGGTTGTTGGTTTGGGGTTTTCTTGGTTTTGTTTTGTTTTCTGTGAAGACCCACACCTCTATGAGCTGTTGTTGCACTGGCTGCTCCTGTTCTGTAAGTAAAACAGCACTTCAGGCTCCGCTAGTGCTCAACGGTGCTCTCTAAAATCACTCTAAATCAAATGCTTGTATCTCCTTCAGGACTTTTTCCAGGTACTGCTTTTGACCCTTCCTCTCTGATGAATGCTAACACCTTTTCCTGTTCTGCAACCTCCGTCTGGATAAAAGAGCTCTGAAATGCCAAGTGCTGTGCCTGCAAGGTCTGCTGAAACCAGGGCTGGAAGCCCTCAAATTCACCAGACCTGACTGAGGCTACATGGTCTGCTTCCTGCAGGCTGCCTTACCTCACTCAGCCCTAAACTCTTACTATCTTTCCGCAGCAATTATCCACTTTGTAACAGCAAAAGTGGCCTGAAACAACAAGAAATGTCATCCATTTAAGAATCCATTCACCCGTCTTTCGCTACAGAGTTTAAAATTAGAGGCTGATCCTACAAAGGATCAGTTTAGTAGGAACCTGAGAAACGCCTACTTACCTTTAAGGCACTGACTATAGATCTATAGGTTACTGGGGTCAAACCTGATAGCGAGCATTGCCTTTTTTGTCTGCAGCAACAAAAGGCTACGAGCATGTATGGTGCAAGTCAGCTCTTTTAGAAAGATGCTCAAATCTCTTTGAAGGGAACACAGAAATATATTACTTCAATATTAGAGATGGGTTATTTCTGAAAACTGAATGAAACCAGCTTTTACTATGTTTTTAACTTCTGCAGACAATCTAATGCCAGGACATCTGCCTCAGCCTGCTGCTGGATCTTCTAGCAGACGATAGATCCTTTTTATAGAATTTTTTTTGTCATGGCTTATACTCCGACAAAAGCTTACTTGTTCATTCAGGTACTGAAATAATTTCCAAACTAAATATTTAACTAAAGCACTGAAACTCCTACCAAGTAATGCCTTGTTTGCATTCCAAACATCTTGGAATATTTTTGGAGGTGGGGGGCGGAGTCCTAATACACAGCAGAAATACGTGAGCGATAACCTAGACACTGACGTTCGCATTTGGAAAACAGCAATTGCTATGCTCAAGCCGGCAGCGTTGTGTGTGGCACATGTCCGCTGTGTCCTCCTTCATGTGTTTGGATGTGGGTGCAAGGACTGATCCAGCACCTCGGTGGTGCAGTCCTGGCCTGACAATCGCAACTCCTTCTCGTCAGGCTGTCTGGAGTCCTCCTGTACTGGCAGTACAGTGATCAGCTGCTCTTGTTTTGAGTTCAGGCATTGAGTCCAGCTTCTGTTTCGGCAGTTACGTTAGGATGCAATCCAATCACTTCCTCATGCCAAATCTTTTCAACATAGCCACCGAGATACGTACAACCTTGGTTTTTACACTATATGCAACTGTCCAAATCAACTGTGCCAGGAAAATATTACATTAAGTATTAAGACTCTGTCTGCAGTGACTTTCTCCTGTACAGTGTAATAGTTATAAAGGAAATAGTCTTGCAAGACTTTGCCTCCTTTATACCATTCTGGTTCCGATACCTTCTATTCACTTTTTGTTTGTTAGGTAGCATTTATCCCCACTGGTTAGACCAAGCAGTTGCTGCCAGTTTTCCAAACAGCTGGAGGATAGTTAACTATTTGCACATTTTAAAAGTCAGTCAGCCCTGTCTTTAATGTCTTTTCTAATGCAGGGACTATCTAGATCTGGCACACCCAGCCAGGACAGATAAGCAGGCTGGCTGATGCATTTGACTCAAACATCAGTGAAGAAAAGGCAGAACTGAAATGCTCACTTAACAGCCCATCCAGATGAAAGGGGAAAGTCTGGCTTGCTTGATGGCACTGCTTTCACTTCTCTACCATGGAAAGAAGCCCCCTGGGACAAATGCCTTGTCTGCACTACACTAATTGGGAAATATGGAGCTGCAGCCCTGCCTGCCCTTGCTGACAGCAACGGCAAGATGCTTCACTAAACTGGCAAAGGAAGAGTCACTGCCCACGAGGTTTTCTTTACAGCTGGGATAGCAAGAAACCCAGCAAAATGAGACCTACACCCACAAAACAGTTAAATGGGTTGCGCTGCAGTCATTTCTACGGACCTGACCCTAACGCAGGTTACCCACAGCTCGAGCTTGTTCTCTTCTGCCCCTGGAAGCTGCGTGGGATGCAAACTCCTCTGCTTGTTGCTCAAGTGAAACGGGACACTTGACAACACATTTCTGTGGTGGTGCCTTTTGCTGTGAAAACAAAACAAAAAAAATCCCCTGGAAAGCCAAGGGGTGGGAGAAAAGGAAGAACAAACAAAACCCCAGTAGCTGTTTGGTTTATAAAGAACTGATTTTCCAACACCCTCTGCGCAAAGGGAAACTTTGCTCAGAAAAGTGCTATCACAGGATTTTCCTCGGGGCACTTCAGCTGCTCAACTATGAGGTATTAGATGCCTCCCAGTTACTGGCTACGTTCAAACATCATACTGGTTCATATTTACATCTGTTTCAAGGAAATGGTGCCGTGCACCTGGAAACCAGATTGCTGTCACTCACAAAGTGCATCCCTATGGAGGTGGCCGCAGCAGTCTCAATTTCTGTGCCGATGTCTTCAATGAAGGGATATTCGTTTTGGTCATGGACAATGATCTTGGCTCCTGTGGATGTCACTAGGAAGGGGTTGTAGTCTGCTTCATCTATGTACAGAACAACCTGTAATCCTGAAGAAGAGACAAGGCAGGAGCAGAGTTACGCCAGAAGCCAGAGCCATTTTTTCTGGTCAGGGAGGGCAGCACAGTTTACTTAGCACTATCTGGCCTGAAGCAGAACTGTAACAACCAAGCAAAGCCTCTGCAGTGCTAGACTGAGGCAGCAAGCAATGTCCATCCGCGGCCCCAAGTACAGCAAACAAATAATGCCTCCACAGAACGTGGCTGAAACTTACTTTAAAAAGTTATATAACTAGGAAGCAGTAATTTCAGATGGAAAACATTAGTGATGCAATGATATTATCTTTGTATTCTCTGGCAATAGTTTGCACTAGTTCAAACAAGCATTTCCCCAATCAGCTTGCACATCTAGAGCCAACACATCAGTTAGTCTCCAGCAGGATCCAGTTCGCTGAACTGCTTGTTATCAAATAGTTCCTCTGCAAACTCGGTTTCCTTACCGTACTCGCTGCCGCCGGTGGAGGTGCTCAGGATCGTCCCGTTTTCTCCACTGTTGAAGGTATAGCAATTGCCGTGCAGGGGATGATGGAAACGAGTGAAGTGCCTGAAAGAAATCAAACATTGTTACGATGCCCTCTGCAGTTTTAACTGTCTGTGGGAGAATATCAGCACATTTGGGCTTTTTGTTTTGGCAGAGACATAGCAGGACTGGATGATTTTCTTTTTTTTGGCAAGCAATTTATTCTGCTGAAAAGTGTGTGTCTTTTTCTTAATATCTTGACACTATGTGGAAATACGATCTGGCTTAATAGCATTGGGAAATGAAAAGTTTAGGAGGTTTTCATCCAGGAATGGGGGCTGACAGGGTGGGGGAAGTGGATTTACAGAACTAGCAGAAAGGTGGTGGTGGAGGGGACAGAGTCCTCTTTCATTTGACAACCAAGTGTCTAAAGGAACACGAATCTTAATTTTTCAGAAAAGATGTCTTAGACACTGTCATGCAGGGGAGGCTGAGGACACACCTCCGTGATTCAAGCACATTCATGTCTTTCCTGTGAAAATCCCCTCCCACTCAAGCAAACGTCTTCATTCCAAGGCAAGATGTTATGCATTTACACGATTACAGACACATGCGGAATGCCTTCAGTAATGAGCTACAGTGCAGCTTGCTTTGTGCACGGCAGTGAGGAAATTGCTAAACCCGTGTACAAGTGCAATCTTATCCCCATAACCGCACAGGGGAACTCTGCCGTTATCCCCAGTATGAAGGGATGACTGTCCTGCTACCAGGACACACAAGAATTGCACTGCCACAATCATAAGTGAGTAGATTTGATTCTGGAAAAAAAAAAAAGGGGGTTATCTGAAATGTGGACTAAGACAGATTAAATTAAAGAGCATAATTAAAGTTCATGAAGATGCAAATGTTTGCTTTCACTTAAAATTGGAAACGGTTCCTGCTGGAATTCAGCAAATACCAAACACTCAATTCCTACATGTTATGTACTTGGCAATAAGCTGTTAAGATGGCAGGTATTTTCTGTGCACTGACCTTTTGTCACAAGATAGGCCATCAAAGAAACATGTCAGTAGAAGGTCATCAGCAGAGTAACTCAATTTTTCTTTAGTCTCCAGGGGAATTTGTGCCATGATGTTCATGTAATGCAGCTTGTACCATTCCTGGATAGCATTAACACCAGAACTGAATGTATAAAGTGCACACTCGCTGCTGTTGTTTGCATCGCACTGATAATTACAAAGGGGAAAAAGCATTTCAGATGAAATGAAACTACGCATTCTATGAGGTATGTGTGATACCGTTTCTCTTCCGCAGTAATAACCAGGTATGAAGTTATAGTGTCAGCAAGGGGACAATGGGGCATCAAAGACCTTTCATTCAGGGCTAAGGGATACGATCAAATGATTAAGGCCCAAAGGAAAGGGCACGGAAGGCACTAAGTCTATCTGGCTAGACTTCAGGAAGGCATTTCTCTTCCAGAGCGCTAGAGATGAATCTGCAGGCAGCCACAGAGGCATGGAAGAATGGGCAAAAGAGCAGAGGGAGTATTATTTCACTATAAAGCCACTTAAGCTTCATAGTGAAAATAAAACCAGCTGGAGGGATACCAACCCAAAACACCCCTTTGCTGCCCCAGAAGGAACTTGCTGGACAAGGAAGAGTGACACTCACCAGCTGAAAGCCGATGATATCATTTGAATCCCCAGAGTTCACTATGGACGAATCCTTGTGAAAGACACTGCCCTCTATTTTCCTCTTCTGGCCACTGCGAAGGTCAGTCGCTGTCTTAGAAAAGTCCTCAAACTTCAGCAGAGGGATGTGTTTGAAGAAGTTGCTCTCTGTGCTGTTCCACCCATCCACTGACCGGCGCACCTTGGACTTGCCCTCTGAAAATCCATAGAAAGTCTCCAAAGCTTTTTTTGTCTCTTTGTCCAATTCAGATAAATAGTCTTTCATGGAACTGTACCTGCATTGGAGATAATGCGATAGAAAGTGACATCCCATCTCACCTCACCAGCTAGCTGCAGCATTTTACCCGCTGCACTACGAACCTCATCACTCAGGACAGAATTCTTTGTCACGGACTCACATTGATCTCTCTCACTACCACATCGATTTGCATCAGTGTGGGAAGACACAGCTATGCCCGTGCAGAGATCGCGGGGCAAGGACCATAAGAAGCAAAGCAGACTGAGCTACAGAGAAAGCCCTTGCAGACTCTCAAGCTCCTTGAAGGTTGTGTTAGCAAGCCCGAGGAGGCACAGCATGTGGAAATAAGACTTCTGCACCTGTGCCAAGAGGCACCAAAGAGCTGGATTGCGAGTAGGGACTGGGGTGGGTAGCTGGCAGCAGAACCATCAACGGAAAGTGTAAATTGGTGGGAGAAAAAGTATTGTTGAATGGTAATGTCAAAGCATCCTCTAAGGAAAGAAAGAGGCAATAGAGGAGTGGCAGATGTTCGCTTTCCATACTTCAGGAGATGGCGTTGCTTATAATCCTGCAACTTTGGTCCTGGGAAAAAGGGAATTTGAAGAGAACCGTGGAGCCAACCAGGGACTGTCTCGAGCGGAAAGCTAAATCGACCGAGCCTAGCTCAGCAGGCAGCAAGTGGAGGGCGCGATTATAATCCACACGCGTCTGAAGAGCATCAGCACAGAGGGGGGCAGGTTACTCAAAGGGCCGTGGCGG
>NW_010552048.1:0-4891 GCF_000687285.1 Phaethon lepturus
GGGGGGAGAGCTCTAAAAATCATACCAAAGAATGTTTAACTTCCACGTGGTCAGGTTTAACATGTGATTCTAAGATCACACTTCTTGAGTGAGCACTTCTGAACGATTTCACATCAGTATGTGATAGAGACAGGTTCCCACAGACCACTGCCAGCTTGTAAGCGAGAGTGCCATCAACTGAGTCACAGCAGCAAGATGAGTATGACTGAACAAAGCTGTCTAAAGATCCAGACATGATTTAGCCAAGTTGAAAGTGTTATGCTAATTGTTCTTCATGTAATTTCAGCTATACTGGGAACAGACAGGCTTTCAGATAATATACTTTTAAGATCTGTGGACAGAAATTTGGTTGTATTAAGATTTGAAAATATATAATATAAAGCAATCTTGAAATAAGTTGAAAGTCAAAAATGTTACTAGATTTCCAGACAAATGCAGACAATGAAAAAACACTTTGTATCTACAAGTTGCAAAAGAGCTTTCTGTAAAGGCAGACAAAAATAAGAAATTTGAATCCTACAGAATACACTGCTACCAAATAAAAGCCAAAATAAGGCTGACTTTCAAACACTATAGAAGGATTTTCTTTTCATGTAAAACTTTCATTATAACCTCTTTTCAATAAAACTTACAGGACTCTTGCTCCACATAAATATTAATTTCATTCCTGAAAAGTTTAATTCAGTGAATAGTGAATACTTGGGATACATTGATCGTGTTGAACACGACAACCTTAGATTACCACTTTTTATGGAACACCAGTAGGCTGAAAATAATTTAGCTCTCTAATCCTTCTAGCACTCTCAGGTTTTTTTAACTTTTAATGTGTAAATTATAGCTTTACTAATAATCATGTTCTTGGAACAACTCATCTTTTATCCATTCCTCTTCCACTACTTATAGAAAAGTCTCAAAAATTAAAACTAACAATTTTTACTTTCTAGTCAGTTTCACTTTCACTTCAAAATGAAAATTACTCAAAACACTTTGAATTTAATCAAATAAACTCAATTATGGTAAAATCATGAAATAAACTGCAAGCTGAAAAAGACACCCTCAGTTTTTAACACTACAAGGCTTTTGAAGACAGCACACCCCTGGGAAAAAAAAAAATCTCAAAGAAGCTTCACATCCACAATTCTTGCTTTTTGGATAAAAATCTACAGGTTTTTCTTCTCCTCCCTTATGTGTTACACTCAGTGTCGCATTCCCTTCTGCGGCAATCTATTCTGCTATGGAAGAATTAATATGCTTCTTGGCAAAACTGTCTCCAATGCATCATGGCAAAAAAGGTTATTGACAGAAGAGATATGGAAGTCCAAGTGACAAATTTAGACAGACAGCTCCCCATGTTGCTCTGAGAAATAATCCTAGTAAAAACAAGAACTTGCAAGGAAATTAGAAGCAGATGTTATCTAGCTGCTGAAGGACTGAGCGCAGTGGATTTGCAGCTGATGAGATTACATTAACTCGGACAATACAGAAAAGGCCATTGTCTTTCCAAAGGCAAAGAAGGAATTGTCCAGCAGCCTTAGATAAAGAAAATGCAGATTATCAGCCATTTCAGGTACTAGGATTCAGAGGGGTTATTTAATATTGCTGTTTCACATACAAGAAAACAACTCCTCTTGTTCAGTTATCTTCAAAGGTCATGACCTCAAAAATTTAAGCAGCACCTGGCACACTGGCATGCCTTTTTTTTGTGCACAGATCAGGCAATCAGAAAATCTGTTTCAGGCCTTGCAGAATAACTGGAAGGGTTTAATTTCTTAGGACTACGTTCAGCTTCATCTCAGTGACTTGCTTGACCAGAGGAGCGCATAATAATCTGAGATCTGAAGTTACTGTAACAGAGGATTGCTTCAGAACAGAAAAGTATTACATATGAAAAAGACTTATTTATAAATGAGGAATTAAAATGACTAGTTTAGCAATGAAGAATCTTAAAAGAACTTACAGTTTTCAACATTTGAATGCAGAAAATAGCACTGTAAAAGACGCTCATTTCCTATTTATGCTCATTATATAATTTAATAACCTCAAACATCCCTCTTTTTGTAAGAAGTGCATTTACAGAAACAACAGAATTGCACTTTACAGAAACAACAGAAGTGAAAAAAGGGTCCAAGGAACAGTACAGAAAGAGTAGGAGGGGAAAAAAAGTCTATTTTTCAGAAAGGGAAAATAGAAACAGCCAGGAACATATAGAATGACTGCTGTGAGGTGGACTGACTGCTCCAGAAACACGATTACCTCTATGGCTTCCATGCACTCCTTCCTACTACTTGTAAGTTCACTCTTTGCGACTACCTTCAGAGCGCCAACTCTACAATAAGATGCACACAGGTTCCAGCACCTACAAAAAGCTCCATGAAGCCATTAAGACTTGGTTCAACAGAAGGGGTTTGCCAAAAACAGAGTCATTGCAGAACGATGAGGATCTTAGCCTGGAAGCTCTGGTAACAATGACCGTATGTTCATGCACTTGGCAAAGTGAGGAGACAATCACTATTCATTCACATCAGTTTTGGAGATGAATAGTCTCACAGGCAATGAAAATTTGACAAAACTCACAGAACATACCGTAATTATTTTTAAAAAATAAATAGGTCATACATAAAATGATCCAAAGACAGACCGTATCAGAGAGTTAATCAGTTTTTTTTAAAAAATACCAAAACAACACAACAAAACAGAACGCTTCTGTATTCTGATCTGGTAAGCGATTAAAAAGCCTTCTGACTAACCAGTGAATGTAAGTCTGCCTCCAGGCATTTCCAGAGCTAGGATAAAAATGCATTCTTTCCCAGCTGAAATCTTGCATGATGTTGTATTCTAGCTGCACAGAAGAATCACGGGACTGTTTCACTGTTTTAGTGCTCAAAAAAACTCTCTTGTTTAAGTTATGACTACACAATATGATACTTAAACACCTGCAAACTAAATTAGTTGAGAAATATTTTGAGGTATTTGCTTTTGTTTTTAAGACTTGTTGATTCAGCGCACCAAGGAAGAATGCAGGCAGCATAGAGGCTACAAAAATACACTCATGAACTAACAACAAACTGAATGGAAACAATTTCTTTGCAGCTTTGCCTACAACAGCATCTCCCCCCTGATTTGCTGAGCTACCTAGAACACTGTCAAGTATTAGACTACAAAATATCATCACATTCACCAAAACTCTCAGCAGAGACGTGTGCCAAGTCATAGAGAAGGGCACTAGACAATATTTACTTCTTTATTTCCCACCAAATTATGAGCATTTTCATTTAAGTGCAGTCCTGAATAAACCAAGTAGCAATCATATTTCAGTTGTATGGAACATTATACCATGGATCCTTAATTTAGTTTGGAGCCTCAAAGACTGACTGTTCTTCCCTCCTTACTTGGTTTTTAGTTTTTACCTTTAGGAACATGGATATTCACACTTTAAGGATGCATTTAGAAATTTCTCTTGATTATTCTTCCCATCATTTAGTGCTGGGATGTGTGCAACACCTAAATAAGCAGAAAACACTGGAAACTGAAGTTTTCAATACACAGTAACTTCAGATAACTTCTATAAAACAAACACACAAAAAAGGCTCGTGACCTTGCAAGCCACAACAGAATCATTAAGAACTGATCAAAATTCTTGAATTTGTTGTTGAGATTTCATCTCCTTACCTGGTGCACAATGTACAGATATTGGGTTACCACTGAAAAAGCCTATGCACCAGGCTCAACTGCCAGTATTCTCACTCAAATTTAATTATTCCGTATAATTCATTAATGAATCAGTTTGTGTGTTTGATAAAATTCAAGACAGAAGTTCACTAATTTCTCAGTAATACATTAAAAATGTTAATATAAGTTTCACTGCATTTTGAAAAAACAGTACACAATTTAATATAGTAAAAATTTCAATGTACTAGCACATTTAAAAATTCAGGAGGATTTTACCACTGGTTCAAGAGATTCTTTATAAAGAAGTACCAGAAAACGCTCCCTTTTCTTCTTCGGAGGCATGAAAACTACACACACTGCTTTAAGAAGTTTTCAGCTAGAGTTGCTCCCTACTTATCTTACTCTAGGAAGTCAGGACCACCTACTCCATTGATGGTTCAAAAAACCTGAAGAATGTAAGGTACAGTAAAAAGAATAAAGACTATTCAATTGTTTAAAACAGCATCAGATACTTTTTTCCCAAAGGTATGCTTTGTGGAGAAGAAGCCACACGTTTAAAAGAGGGATTTTTTCAGCTTTCTTTTTACAGCATAAATGCTTCATTTATCAGAACAAAATAGTTCCTTAGGTTCCCAGAAAGTTCTTTTTAACTTTTGCTTACTTTTAGCATAGATGAACTTTATCTCATTACTTTGACTTTGGAGAAAAAAAGAAGAGTACATAAAAAACATAAAACGTTATTCATCTAGCACAGGAGGGGGAAAAAAAAAAATCCCTGCAGCATGATGTGTAACCACAGCCTAAATTATATGAAAGTGAAACTGAGCAGAAAGAGGAGTCAAACGGATGCTTCCCCTTTCAGCATTTTTAAAGCTGAATTCATTAATTTTTAGTGCCAGATAAACACCAAAACCTGCAATTTTTGAGATTAACGGCCTTCAGAGACGTTAAGAAGGCACGCATATTGTCAACATGCAGTTTAGCTTCCCAGTGGACGTTTTGAGGGGCTGTGACGAAAGACGCCGACTCCGAGGCCTGCAGGGGAACCAGAAGCAGGGCGCTCCGGTACAGTTTCAGGCAGCGGGCCAAGCGCGGTTTTAGCTAGGGCTACCCCTGAAGGCACGTCTTCCGTGTCGAAACGCCGACCAGCCCATTGGAAACCTCCCTCCCTGCCCTCAGCAAGCGCGGGCAGCGCCCAGGGGGGCACCCTGGGGAAGGGACC
>NW_010552049.1:0-1251 GCF_000687285.1 Phaethon lepturus
TGGGTTAACCGGGCGCGTCCCGAAAAGACCCGACTAACCCGCTGCGCGAGGGGTTACGAGGAGGGCGCAGGCCCGGGCGTGTCTCGAGTGCGAGCCCCATGCCATGGAGGCCAAAGAAGGACACCAGGAGAACTCCGTTCCATGCAAACTGGCACTGCTTGCAGGCTACAAAGGATTATCTGTCCCGGTTTCATCTTGTGGCATGTAGCGAGCGCCTAAGGGGTGACTTGCCAGACTGGTTGTGGGGAGTCCCCGTCTCCCGGCTTCTCCTACAGCCCCTTCATGGAGGGGGACAAACCAACCCAAAGAGGGGGAAAAAAAAAAAAGGAAAAAAGAAAAAAAAAAAGAAAGAAGAGACTGATTTTGCATATGATTTCAGGAAAACAGACTTCATTGTTTCTGCCTCTTCCTCATGTTTTGCCCTTCAGGTTTTGTTTTACGTGCAAACAGACCTGGTGAGTTGCCCCTTAGCAAGGCACAGAGGGTTTGGCTGGATTAACGTTGCTTCCCTGATTATTATTCCTTTTTTTAATCGGAGTGCTTTTGGTGCCCATTACAACTGAACTGAGCATTGATCAATTCTGTGCCTGAAAATCATTTGTCTTTAATTTGAGTGGTTTTTGGTTTTTCTTTTGTTGGGTTTTCTGTTTTGGTTTGGTTTTTTGTTTTTGTTTTTTATTTGAACTTGCAATACGAAACTAAATCTAACCCTAAATTAACAACACCCTTTCTGGCAAGTTTAAAGAGCAGTATGGTGTTTGGAAATGTCTGTCAAGCCTCAAAATTGCCTGTGTGCGCAAAACTGGCAAAACCCCAAAACTGAATCAAAAGAGCCCCCCCTCCCCAGCCCCGAGATCTCAAGGAGGAAGATGGGTTTGCCACCGGCCCGGCCCGACGGCCGCTCGCATTTGCAGCGAAAGGTGCTCTGGGAACAGCGGTGTTTTACGTAGAGTCATTTCCATCCAAAGACGGTGTTCGGAAGGGACATCCTGGGTTCGCCACGTCCATCCAGCAATGGTAGTGAATTGTATTCAGGAGCAGGAGAGTACGACCGATCTTGCGCTACAGTGTATGGGCCCGATTCATTACAAGAAAAATGGCCGGGGATTTTTTTTTTTCTTTTCGTTTGGGTTTTTCTTCTTCCTTTGCAAATTTGCACAGCCCTCCTTCATCCAAAAGCACCGAGCGCAGCACAGTTGGCCCTTACTGGCCCCTTTCTGCCAGTAAGCGGAAGAGAGCTGGGGAGCGCCC
>NW_010552050.1:0-15205 GCF_000687285.1 Phaethon lepturus
GCGGGGTCCGCTGTGGGGCAGCCCGGCCTCTCCTCACAGCGACCCTCGCAGCCCCCCCCCACCAGCTGCTGGGCCCAACCCAGCGCCATGCTGAAGAGCAACATGACGGACAGCACCTTTTCAGGGATAGTAGTATCATCGGGCCGTTAGCAACAAAACCTCGGGAGCTGAGGGGTCCCCGGCAGCCCAGGGCAGAGGTAGGCCGCTCTCGCCAGAGCCAGCCTGCAGCCTGCCAGCACCCAGGCTGGCTTCTGGAAGATGTGGTTAGCATGCTGGGAGAAGCAGTGCAGAGACAGAAATTACAGTTCTTAGAATCAGCATGTATTTCCTTCCTTGCCTACCCAAAAAGGCAGTACAAACAGAGCTTTCCTTACCATATAAACAAATTAATCTGGGGAAAAAAAACCCACCATGCGGCAGCTTTCCTCAGTGTGATTCAACTCATCGGAGTAATTTCTGGGAAAGTGGCCTTGCAAGAATTTCAGCATTTGGGACTGAAGTGACAGGCAACAATCAAAAGTGAATTAAAATGACCATTGAGCTAAAAGAAGATGCTCCACACCAGGGCGACACCAGCAGTCCTCTCTGCTGGGACTGCAAGGCTGCCTGCTACCAGCACCAAAATCAGCCTGCCCTCATCCCTCTGCCTGCCAAATTGCCCCCCTTCCCAGCCAAGGCAATCTGCCCAGTTCGTGCCGTGCAAGCAGATGTGCACAGGGACTGCTTAAAAGCAAAGCCAGGCCTGGGAGTCTCTCCTCCAGCCCCAAGAGTAGCTGCTTGAGCCTGTAGAGAGTAGAAATAGTCTTTCCTATGTGCTCTTCCTGGTCCGGTGGAAAGCCAGCTCTTGCATTAGGGGAAAAAGGGAAACAAGCCCCAAGTCATTGCTTGCAGGACCTGCACTGCCATGCCCCGCTAGCATGGATGTCATACACAGCTCTGGGCTGCACCAGCCAGCTCCTCAGGTGCCGGCATCTGCTGGAGCTCTCCCTGCCCTTCTGCCCCACCTTTGTTAACAACTTGCAAGCCAGGCACCAAAGAAAGGGGACTGTCCCAGGGAAATCTTCTAAAGAAGGCACAGGAGGTCTCACGGGTGCAAAAAGCACAGCCCTCTGCAGCATCTGGCAGCCCACACCCCCCTCCAGCTCCACAGCTTGTCTTTGAAATGGGCTGATGACTGATTATGGGAATCTTCCCCATGCAGTACCCCCACACCATGACATCTCAATCATACTTCCATTTCTTCTTTAAAGTAAAAAATGGTTTTCCTGGCCCGGGATGTTTATCAGTTAGAGTCTGAGCCAGTTATCTGCACAGGTTTATGGTATGCAGCCTAGAACCGTTAGATTTTTATCACATCTTATGAAAATCATACGCAGCTTACTCTTGTAGCTGTATATTACAAGGGGAACGTGTATAGAGAGACTGGTTCTCCTTAGATTACTGTCTGTGAGTTGATGCTGTATGAGGCACAACTGCTTAAAAGGTTATAACTGATGTAATTTTTGCCATTACAGGTAATTTATGGCTCCTGTGTGTCTGACTTGTCAAACCTTCTTAGAGAGATCAAACAGGGTCTGTTTGTCATATGCATTTATCTAACACTTGTTCCACTGCAAGCTTCAAAATGCAACGGTTATTCTTTTCTTAGGCGTCAATTTTCTCCGATATGTCTTGCCTCTTAGTCCTTGTAAATGTCCTCCTAATGCAAAACGCAGGGGTGCTTCAGCAGCAAATATGAGCAATGACTACCTCTCTACTGGCATTTTCAAAAGATTTTTTTTTTTCCTAAGCAGGGCTCCAGTCCTTCAGAGAGTTCTGAAGTTATACACACAGATGTTTTGAGCCTCCAGCTGTGCCTCAAACCTTACTGCATTATTTTCCCCTCAACTTTGCATAACTCTGAGATTATCTCTGCCACTGGGAAAGAAATCTTTCAGGAAAAGTCTTGGAGAACAAAATACCCTTTCATTGGGTAAGGTGGGGGGATACACCCGTATCTGTGTGCATCCTCAGCCCCTGCCTGCTCATCAGCCTCCACTTTACCACAAGGCTGAGTCGTCAAGCCCAGCCCTCGTGTCCTGCCAGGTCTCCATTCTGTTTCCTCATCTCACCTTGCTTTAGTCATATTCTGCTTTCGAGGCTAAACCCCAGTTACTCACAAGACAAACAAGACAACAAAAGTTGTGATCATTTATTCTTTGCTCTGCGCAGGTTTCACAGCAAGCTGAGCCAGCGTAAAAGCAGGCAGGGAAGCACATTGGGGCTCGGTGGCAACACCCGTGATGCAGCTGAGGGGAATACAAAGCTCTCATCTTCTGCCCACACCCTGCTTTCTGCTGTGCAGACTCTTTGGGCTTACAATAGCTCAGAGGGCACGGGCGACAGAGGCAAAATGTTAGCCAGATAACGGGAGTGAGGGATGAGAGGCACACTTTTCAAGAGGTCTGGGGATTTCGAAAAGTGTCAGTCTGTTGTATGAACCTCTCCAGCAGAGCTGAGGAGATGGGAGAGGCTGTGTGAAGGACTCACTTCATCCTGTTTCCCCAAGCACAAATCACCTGGAAATGAAAGGACGTGCCTCTGTGTCAGGCACAGGAATCTCTGGGCTTATGGAGAGGAACGGGCACAGGAAAGTTCAGCTGTAACATGGATTCAGCACCATGTGGCCCCACTACCTCAGCACGCAGGGTGCTGGTGGGGAAATGAGCCACAGAGGGGCAAAGTAAAAGGAGGGTCCTCGGTCCTCACTCCCCGCTTCCTTCGCAGCACTGCAATGCACCCTACGCACAGGGGATGGTGCCTGCTCCGCTCCACGGACCCTGCTGCCCTGCTGTGCCACATGCGAATGAAGGAAAAAGGTAAGGAGCCCAGCAGCATTCACACACACTCATGTTTCACTTTTATGGACCTTTTACCCATTCTGCCATCAGAAAGCTGCATTTCTCAATGGCTATGGAGTGTGAAGTGTCTGGAAACACACAGCACACTCACTGTCGAGGAGAGAACTTTACAGAGGAGCTTTGCCGGTTTAAGTCTACATTAGGTTTTACCTTCCCCGTCAGGTATGAAATGGTGGTACATGCATAAGCAGGCAGTGTGATAGGAATCCTAGAGAGAAATAAATTAAATAAATAAAATTAAATAGTAAATAAATAGATAACATTTATTTATTCAATAATAAATAAATAGAAAATAATAAATAAAATTAGAAGAACTATATTTTGCTGATGGTGAAGACCTTTGAGTAAATTAATTGAATTGGGTATCTTCACTGACACATCATTTTTAACAGAGTTTACAGTACAGAAGTTTTGTGCGGCAAATGGGAAATATTCTGAAAAAGTGTAAATAATCCTTCAATCTATATATGCAGAACAGAATTTCAGCTGCAAACACAGTCAAAATCTAGGGTTCTTAAGATCCAAGGATTTGGCCCAATAACACAATATTGAGAAATGCCAGTCTTTGATTCAGAAACTTCTCATGCCTGCAAAAACTGTTCCTCATATCAGGGAAAATTTTGGTTGCCAGTTGCTTGAGATGGCTTTAATGTAAGGTAGAATTAAAGGCTTACAATCAAACATAGCAATAAACTATAAAGTGCATCCTTGTGTTATAAATGATTTACATATCTGACTACAGAAACTGCAGAAGTATGTTAGTTGCAAAACTTCACTAACAACCTCATTATTAATATAACTGGCACCCTGTTGGAAATGTTGCCCAGGTCTGTGGATGTTTTGCATCCACATCTTTGAATCTTTCTAGACCATTTGAAAAAAATTCAAGTGTATTTATTCAAAATTCACTAAAAGCCTAATAAGTGTTATAATAAATAATTTGCTTCTTCACAGATTAATTTTAACATTGACTTATTTTACCACACTGATAAAATCTATCTCTAGCTCAAATATTATTCAAGCTGCCTCAGGATCTACCAGTTTTTTTTCCCCAAGTTTGTTCTTTCTTTCTTTCTTTTCCTCACAGTGTCTTAGATGAGGATCTTGCTTTATCTCTGCCCCAAGCTTTATACTATAGCAATCTTGAATGGCATATCAGAGTCTATTTCTGAGTACTGGAACAATGTCTCTGACAATATGTATTAGCATTCTGGCACTTTCCTCTAGATGAAATTTCTATGTGCTTCAAACAATAGACAATGTTAGGAGAGTTGGACAGACACTAAAGAAGAGCAGTATTCATCTGATCTTTTCAGAAACCATTCGGGTACTGCAAGCAGAAGACAACAGAAGGCAGAAATACCTGAAGAGTCAGCTACAAACTAGAAAGGAACTGTAAGTTTGAGGATTTTTTGAAACAGGAAGAATATCATACTTCCTCTGGACAGACTGACCCATTCAACTAAACAAAAGGCAAAGGTAACAGAAAAGAACAGGCCCAAAAATGATGGTTTTGAGCCACATTAGTCAAGACATCAAAACATGAGAAGAGTAGAAAATAATTTCACTGCCTATATCTGCATGATGCCAGCCTTTGCAGTAAAACACCAAAAAAAGAAAAAAGAAAGAAGGAAAAAGACAAGCAAGAAAGACTTGTTCATTTATGAGCATAACTACAGCCTTACTGACACTATCAACACTTGCTGGAAACAATCTCCTAATGGGAAAATGAAAATATGTGGTTTATAAAAACATATTGAGGAAGGAGCTAGCGCTCTCATTCAGATAGAATTGATTAAAGGAAATCCATGTGTTACGGCAGACAGACTTGACTACTGTGCTAGTCAAGCACAACAGCCCTGGATAATGGACTTCATGCATATGATAGAAATACCAAGTAGATATGATGCAGTTGATAACACTGACCTTAATTGACAGCATTAAATTTCAGAAAAAATTTACGGACCAGTTTCTGCTCCAGAGGACTAGAGGTTGTGGGCTACCCGCAATCTTATGGCTGGGTGCTATGCTGGTTTGTGTTAAGGATATCATCACCAGAAAGCTTCTCTTAGATGTTTTACAGACATCAACTATACAAAATATTGATAGAGTCCCTTAGTAGCATGTGTCATCTATACCATATGTTTTTTTGATAGCAACAACTTCAGAAGAAGAAAACAGTCCCTCTCATTACAAATAATTTTTTTATTCACCACTGATATATTTACAACTTCTCCACAAACTGGCAGGCCCAAACAATTCACTCTCTAACCCTCCTACAATTTACAGAAATGCTTTGCATGCTATTACTGCCATAACCCTTTGAGAAGCTGAACATTAATTTAGGTCATGGGTATAGAGGAATTTCAGCTGCCTTATTCATTAGTAGTGGTAAGGCCTCATTTTCTCTAAAAATATCTTGACAATTAAACCTACTGGAAAAATATACTTACCTTCCTGTAAAATAGTACCTTTTTTTAAAAAAACGTTTCCATGAATTCATCCACTCTGTGAGGATTAGAGACCTTACTCTGAAGGCACTTTTGTTTTAAATCAAGGGCTTTCAGTCTGTGCTTTATGGACTTACACTCTATGAGGTCCAAGACAGTTGACTAAAATAAGTTATTTCATAGGTGCTACTCAACAATCTATGTATGCAAAAGTTTATGATAGGAAACACATGAACCTGATAACCAAAAGAGTAAAACCTACTGGTTTATGCCATCAACTGGAAGCATTAGTACAACTTACAATTCAATGCAATCACATTAGTCCCTGCCACATCAGCGATAGTTTACTAGTAAAACAAAGAGCACAGCTTCTGTCAAGTCATTCCAGAATCACCATCTTCTGCGTTAATACTACATGAGAACAGGATAGCAGGAAATAGGGAAGAGAGACAAAACGGCAGTGAAAGGCAGTGTCCTGTAGAGGATGTCCAGATCTCAGCTGCTATCAGAACTGGGGAGGAAGGTAGCAAGAGGAAAAAAAAGGCAGTAGGAGCCACAGCACTTGTGCTTCAAGAAAGAAGCATTCCCATTTCATTCATTAGGTGAATTGTGATCTGTCAAGTTTGTTATCTTACTAAACTGCAGCTGTTTTGTTACCTTGATCCCCTGCTCCCTTCCCTAACCCCAAGTTTTTGCTGGCTTTGGTCCACATGTCACAGTGGTTACACCAGGAGTGCTCCTGGCAGCGACTCTCCTCTTTACCCACTGAGCATCTATGGTGTAGAGCACCATGGACCTGCCTGTCTCCAAGGGAATCTACAAGGAACAACCCTAAGAGTAGCACTAAGTAATACCTTCCTTGCTAAAAAGACTCTTTTTCAAAGCCACCCAGCCAAATATAACCAAATAACTGCCTGAAGTATTAGCACAACCTTAGAGAGTTTCTACTAAGGGGAAGAGATAGAATACCTCTTTTTAGCACTCTTGCTTGTTATTCATACAGGCACATGGAAAGGATACGGTGCAGTCCCTCGCACAAGCTAGTTGGCACTCACACCTTCTTCCAGAAGTGCATGGCCATGTTACCCTGAGATCCAACAGGCTGTTACACGCATCTGAACTCAGTAATTATGGTAGGTCTTCCTGCACCCTCCTGGTACTGCAGTACGTTATACAGTGCAAGCACACCCAGTGCAAGCACACACAGTGCATCCCCTCTACCTCACAGGGCAAATTCTGCTCCTGGACCTGGACTGGTAGATCCCAGCATGCTCAGATCAGCTGTGCCAGTGGGGAATTTAAACGTTGTTATACCCATTTTCTCCAAATCTCAGTTTGAGAACAATCCCCTGTTTTCACTTCAGAGTGGTGCATGTTCCACACAAAACCTGTTGCCTCTTTGCATCTATTGAAGCTGGAAGAAGCATTATTTACACCAAACAGACAAGCCTTGGGCATTTTACATCCCCTCCATTTCAATGTGAAGCTCCTGTTAAATGGTGCAGTTCCCATTTGGGGCTGGACAAGTTTCTCCCTGCAACCAGCTACTAAACAACGACACTTCTCCCACTTCAACTCAAAAAACAAAGCTGGTGCAGGGATCACCCAGAAACCCACTTGAATTCAACAAAGCCCTTCCCTGACACCTATCGGATACAGGACCCAGAGGCTCACAAAGTAAATATCAACAACTCCGTCCCAAAATTTTATGCATGTATTTGCATCTTGTATTAGCAACATCCAAAAGAAATTCCCAATCATTCTGAGGGTTGTATTTCTTAAAGAAAAAAATGGCGAAAAAGAAAGATAATATAAAATATGAAGCAATTGTTAACCTACAGATAAGTACCCTGGGGAGAGCTGTTTCCCCACCAACAGAATTTCAAATTTTAACACCAGGGTTCCTATGCACTTGTTGTTTGGATGCTTGGAGGGGAAAGCTTAATAAAAAACTGACTGAAGTTCACCGCTTTTGCCTTACAGTGAACAAAAAATATCACTGCCTGTCATCTTCCGTGTCTGGCTAGTCACAGGCAACCAAGCACCAGGAAATAAACTGCAATAAATCATGAAGTTAGCTTAAAATCCACCTGATTTCCTAAATTCCAAGCACAATAAAGGTAAGTGGGATTGTCTGGATATTTCTATTTTCAATTCTTGTTCTTTTGACCTTTGGAGTTCTTCACTTTTCAAGTTGTTCTCTGCAGGGCTGAGGACTAACCATTTCTGGATATCTAAAAGGCCAGCTTCCTATGGGTGCAAGACCTGCACTTAACCACTCAGTTAAGCTGTATACAACTATTTCTATTTCCAGGCTTGCACATTTTTGCATTACAGAGACTGTGATCCTGAAAAGATTTATTATAACCCCCCTGTTCACATCAAGCGCTCTAAATGGTTTGACTGAATTTCTCCCTGGGGATTTCTCACAGGGCATAAATTCAGTCTCTGCATGAGAAATGTCAGGGAGCAGCATGAGTGGGCCTATGCCATGAGTGCAGCTGAGCCAGGAGCCACAGGTGACCCAGCATCAGCCGTGCCCTCACCAACAGGGTGCAGTCCTACAGGGTCTGACCATGGGGCAGAACCAGGTGGTCATAGCAATGAATCCCATTGACAGCCTCAGACAAGGCAAAGTAATCAGCCAGTTTCAAGGTCCATCCAGCGGACAAGAGTGAGAGGTAGGACTGGAGACAGGATGACAACATGGTTCCGGTCGGTCCAGAAGGCAAGGTCAAAGACAGACATGCCCACAGCATAGCTCAGGCAAGGACTGGGTGCCCAGCACTGAGTGGAAACAGGTTTCCTGGGCAAAGTGTAGAAGCTGGTAAAGGCCAGTAAGGCTCGTTAGTACTCAAAGGACCCTGACAGCCATAGGCTTCAGGGGAAAGCTCAGGCACAGTCCTGACCCCATGAAAATAAAAGAAAATGCTGCCATTGACTTCCATGATATCAGGATCCACCCAACATCTTTCTTTTCCAGGTCCTGTGACATGCACCTCAAATGCCCTTGGGTCACATATCAAATAAATAGATGAGAGTGATAAAAATTAAAAGTTAACAAAAGCCATGCAACACTCAAAGCATCACATAGTCACAGCTGTTAAGGGTATTAGCACTGTATTAACCACTAACGAAATAAAAATTACTATTGTGTTTCTGGCCAGCACTAGAAGGTTTTGAAGCTTTTTTCTAAGGCTAGCTGCCAACAGTGCCATGGGAGCGGTAACACACTGCCATTTCATTTCAAGGCTAATATTGAAATATAGTAAAAATCTGCATTTATACAGAGCTATAAAGGCCAAAGAAAAGATTCCTCTTGCTTTTGGCAAGCTTGGGATCAAGTAGCCGATGCATCATTTTCATGTGCGAGAGTGATGTTGCCCTCTGCTGGGTAACCGACAACCAGAGGAAAGCCCTTGCTCTTCAGAGCCTCAGCAGATTCAAGCAGAAGCAGCCCACATTTTTTGATACTAGAATATTTGCAAATACCAGCTGATTTAGCTTTGCCACACCCCGAGGAGGAAGAAGTACACTGTTAGCCTCTTCTTACAAGTGAAGAGACAGGAGGTACAGGAAGGACGCAGTTCCAATCCTCATCTCTTTGTAGAATACAGCCCATCAACTTCCAGTGCAGAATCAGCCCCATCCAACTTTTCCAAGGTCATGTAGAAAATCTGTAGGGAAGTTAAATAAAAAGAAAAAAATGAGACACTCCGTGTGTCATGACTCTCAAGATTTAACCACAAAATTGAAAGAAAAAACAATCCCTCAAATATTTACATTTAGTCCTTAAAAGGCTATGTCTACATTAATACTCACCTATATTCATTTGTATGTTTTTCCTCCTTTCATGGAATCAGATTTAATTTTTCTTAAGTAACAGATAAATTACTAGTGTCTATATTATCAGCACCCTATTAAGAGAGGAATCCAGCTCGATGCCACTGGGACGTTGTAACATTCCTATCTCATCAGCAATCAGACTAAGGTCTAGGGAGGGAAATTTATCAAATCCCATTGTACAGTGTATCTGGAAGGATGATAAACATGATTAAAATTCATTTCACCAACACAGTTGCTCATATGTATTTGATGTCCTTTTCCTTGGAATGGTGAGACAAATTGCACAGTTCCCTAGAATGAAATTCAGTCTTGGATTTTATACAACGTGCCCTGATAATACAAATCAATATTTTGACAAAACACATTTTTGCCTGAAGATGAAGTATAATGTGTAATGAAATACATCTAAGTACTTTATAATTTATCCTGAGAGCACAATGCATTTGACCAAATGTCATACATAATTCCATAGAAAACTAGGTGGAATATATAATCTCCTTTAAGAAGCAACTGCTTAGAGAGTGCACAATTAAACACTTAATATTCAAAAAACCTTTCAAATTAAGGATCTGTTTGCAACCTCTGTAAGATATGCATTGTTCTACACAGTTTAACTGCAAGATAACAGGTTTTTTCCCAAATGCAATATCATGTTCTCTAATTACTTTCATTTTTAAGATAGAGTACCTTATCTTCTGTGTGTCAACATGCTTTTGCCATGGACCTCACAAAGCTTGTTTACACATATAGTGTAAGGGGAGCCAAAAGAATCCAAAAAATTTCTGTGGACTTTTTGCGTGCTGTGTGACTTTTGCCCAATATCTATAACAAATGAAATGGTTTCCTCTGGAATTTCCATGTCCTAGACCCATTTTGTTAATCACCCTCCAAGAGCTCTCTTCCGCTGGAACACATAGCAAAAATTTCACAGGCAGCAGGGGCACAGACAGAAATTTGAAAGCTGGTAACTTAACATGTGCCAGTTCCTAAATCCAGTGCAGCCCAAAGGCATCAAGAACATTTAGGAGCCCAATTTTTCCCTCATTTTGCAGGGAAATACAACAACCTACATATCTTAATGCGTCTTGGCATCAGGTACTATCTGCATGGCTAGGTAACTATATGAGCAGGGATTTAGCCTTTGACTGAAATATGAGCCAGATGAGGTAGTATTTAATGGGAAGACTCACTAAGTCACCAGACAAGACTCACCGATACACAAAATAAAATAAGCCATGTATTTTGCTTATTAAGGTTTGCTCCATGTAATAACATGTCTTATTGCAGTCTCATTTACTGCTCTCTTGGCCAAAGCAGCCTGGCCTTTAGTCTTTACAAGGAGTTTATCAGAATTCAAGACTTAAGTGCCCAGACCATAATCATTACACGTGAATTGTTTTCACCAAGGCCAAGACGTGAGCGTGTTCAGGCAGTACACAAAGATCTGTTGCTAAAACATTTCCCACTTGAAATGTAATTGTTCTCCAGCTAGGAAGTAATCACTGAAAAGCAAAATCCTACAGATGACACACTGAGTTTTATGTTCACAGAAGGTTAATATATTTTCCATCCACAGCAGAACTGTTTGTAATTTATAGGCAAAAATTCAGCCCTGGTGTGACCAAGTGCAATTCTTATTGATCTCAATAGGAGATGCACTCATTTATAGCGGGGCTGGTTTTGGCATCATGTCTGTTTAATACTAGAATGAATAATATTACAAGACAGGGCATAGGTTCAGTACGTGTTGAAAGCTTTTGCATGTGAATATTAAAATAGCCTGCCTCCACAATAGCAACTATTTTGGGCTGGAGAACACAACATGTGCCAATCTGAGTTGCATAATGCTTTGCATATCTCAGGGTTCGCTACTCTGAATAGTTCCACACTGAATGGCTGCTTAATCTCTCCCGTACAGTTACTGTATGGATCTTCTATCTAACAGCACGATGCAGCACTTTGCTCAATAGATGAGCCCTGTATTCACTCTCAAAAGCACAAGCCAGCCTGTAAGGAGAGACTGAGGCAGAGCTTCGCTTGAAAAGCCCTGTGCCTTACACTGTTTTGGTACCAGTTTAAAGAAAAACACTCACATTTTTTACACATTTGGTTTTCATTTGTTTGAAACAGTTTTGTAGCCTAATAAAAAGACTACAGTTTCATAAAAGGAAGTTAACTGGTTGTCTTTGGGCAGTAGGAGACTTTTTCATTTATTACTGGGTTATTTTAAGGGCATTAACTTCAGTCAGCCCATGAGCTCTGTTATAGAACTGATTTGATTTAGGATTTTTTTTTAATTACACCGTGTTTTATTAAAAAAACAAACAAACAAACGTCAGTGTGAAAATACTGGATCTGTAGCCTGCCTTATTACACTGCTCTGCCCTGGAAGGCAGAGCACTGCTTGTGGACTGGCTTGTCAGCCGTCACATTGTCCACCACCCATCTGCCTCCTGGCTGGCAGCAAACATACCCAACAGGAACAGAGGTTCAGGGTGCTGATGTTCCCATTCAAGCTCCCCTTCTAGCAGCAGGAAGGTAGCCAATTTACCAATACACTTTCCCCTTCCAACAGAAAGAAATCTGACAGCCTGATCTCACCTTCCAGCACTTAAACCCAAGGGGAAGGCAATTTGACTGTCTAACCTTGTGTTTTAGCAGGGGGACAGGAAGGGAAGTAACCTGCCCACTACTGCCTTCCCACTGTTAACATACAGACCTGAGGATGGCTGTAACTTACCCAGTTAGCCACAGTGCCTGCCATCCTCAAAAGATACTCCAAAGACTTTTCGGAAAGGGATAATCACAGCACATGGCTCAGGAGTAAGAGAGATGCATTTTTCTAAAGCTCAAGGAAACATACAAATACTGTGCTCTAAATATGTTTACATTACTGTCACCTTCATGACAGCACGAACAAGCCACTGTGTGTAAGCATAAAACACTGGCAGCTACCATTCACCTCATAGGTATTATACAGGATAACAATTATATTGAAAGCTTAATTTCCAAGAACCTAGCCTATTCCTTCCTTTTTTAATTAGACTTTTCCATATAATCTATACTATCTCAATAAATTCACTTTACAGTTATGACTAGAGTGGCTATTCAGTGTTGAACTGTATTAATTCAACTGTACATCAGGGGACAAATTAAGATGAGGACATAGTCCAGATAAGTCCAGTAGCAGCTCTGGGAAGGTATATGAAAAGCTCAATGCTTTGCTCAAACCCATAAAGAAGAGAAAGAGAAGAGAGAAAAAGAGAAGAGGAAGAAGATGATTTAAAAAAAAAAAAAAAGCAAAGTCACCCCAGGGTCTCTCTAACAGGGATTTTAGCCACTGAATCCAGAGTCATGGATCTTTTTGCTCCTGCCTAATACAACGCATCTTTTGGTGCTGCTTTCTCAAATCCTGTCCTATCAGGCAGCGTCACTGTCACATCTTCTCTCAGTAGCATTCAAGGAAGCTAAAGGGATTTAGTTCCTAAGCAAAACTCATGCCCTTAAGACACACCGGAGTCGAGTCTGGAGGAGCATTGTAGTAATGTGTGAGAATTATACAAACCCTGCAGCTGTTCTCAGCTATACCTAGATGTTTACAAAATAAAGGGATTTTGAAGCCCAGGTTTTACCCTGAACTATGGAAGGCAGTGGAGAGGGTCAGAAAGAACAGAAGAAAAACATTTCAGATGAGAAATTGTAGACATGTTGTTAGTTTTGACTGATGATTTTTTTTAATAGGAAGTTACTTTAGCTAAGTAAAGGGGCAGAAGGCATATGAAACTCAGACCCAAAATCTGAGACCCCCGTCAAGTGAACAAGCAACTATAAGGCAGATTATCCTTGGTATTTCTGTGGGGAGAAAAAAAAAAAGTAGTAAAACCAGAAGTGATAGAGGACTCTCAGCTGGTTACCAAGAAGGATGGACCCCAAACCTACTCTAACTGGTCTAGTACACCCAGGGTGATAGGACAAGCAGTAAACTCTAGAGATCTGCAATCGAATATCAGCCAAGTGCCAAAACCTCAGCAGCTGGAAATTGATGCCACCAGGGCAATCAGCAGTCCTGCTGGACGCTTGGGGCTGCTATGGGTGGGTTAAAAAGTGAGCACAGCAGACATTACAAATAGCGCACACCATATCCGAAAAGGTCATTTGGCTTCAATACACTACAGCTTGGTCTTGCTCAGCGCTAATTACTCATCGTGTGGATCTGAGGGAGATTCCTGTATAAACATAGTCTGTTATACGAAAGGGCCTGCTCCTTGTCACATCAAAGCCAACAGCAAACTTGACTGACTTCAGCCAAGCAAGAACAAGGTCGATAGCTGCAGCCTTCCTTAAAGCATAGGAAGGTTTTGCTGAAAGTGAAAATCAGGACTTGCTGTATGATATACTGAGCATGGGACAAAAAGATGTTTTACTTTGCAGGATAATGGAAGCCCTTCTTTTATAGTGACCAAATTCCATATCTGATATGTCCAGCTAGAGTTTAAAAAAAAATCTCACACATGCATGTCAGCTATTGAATGATATTGTTTAAAGCTAGAAACCATGAGCTGTTAGTCTTTAAAGAATAGGCAGACAGGCAAGAAATTCCACCGAGTGATTTATAAGCAGGTGGAAGGGAAAGTGGAAACTTCTGTGAATCTTGGTCGCGAGCCAGTTCAGAGCCTTATTTTGATGGAGGGCTCCCTCTTCTGGATTTTGATTGAAGCGTATTTCCCAAAGTCCAAACAGCTTTATTTTTTCCAATGCAATTTCAAGGTGTTTTCAACTAAAATTTGATCAGGGAGAGAGCCGCTATGTGCTCTCATAGTCCAACAGTCCCTCTGCCACATCCACTGCGGGGATCGTGGCTTCGGGCAGCACGTCCGACTGCACCTGCCCCACAGACCTGCTAGAGTTAATGGGAGCTGCCACTGAGCTTTTAGTTTTTAATTTGCATAGTTAAGTTAATAGATGTCCCAGGCACAAGGGTGAGGGTTTACTCTAACTTATGAGTCTTTATTTTTCTTGCTTTCTAAATCAAAGTTTTGATTAATTAAATCATTAAGAAATAGCCTTAGTTGTGACAATTCCTGGGAACTCTGCTTCTGGACAAGAATGCCTTCAAGTTAAGCAGCTCAAAAAGAAAAATATCTATTTGGCTGGAAGTTCTCCAGTGACATGAAAAATAGCCTTTTAGTCCCTTATACAAATCAAAATAGTCTTACAGGAAAAATCCTCCCTGATCTGTTGGGAATTTCCTCCCCCATAGGAATTCCTTCTGAAAACAGACACTTCCTGAATGGCAGGTGGGACTGCTAGAAACTGAAACTGCAGCTTTGAGTAATTTACATTTCTTAAAGAGAACAACCTTTTCAGGCAGAAACCTGCTTCAGTGAAGATTTTCCTTTAATACAGCCCAGAGTTTAATACCCCAGTGCAAATACATCTCTAAGACTATGCTACAGACTGTTATCGTGGCCAGAGGGGGATTCATTATTTCAGAATAGGATAGGAATGCAGGCAAAACTCTTGAGTTTTGCTGAAAATTAAATAGCGGTAATAATAATACGTATTGTTTTGTGACTTGAAAGAGAGTCACATCTCTCTGATTTTAGAGGATGAATGCAACTGTGCATTTTGTTTAAATGGAATAATAATCCAATTTTAAGTAAATACTTTAAATTTAGAAGCGAGGATGTGACAAAAGCTATACGTCCCTTTATCAGACAATCATACACTGCTCTTCCAGATATACGGCAGGCCTTTGCCTTCTAATGTTGCTACTGCCCAGAAGACAGTGTTCACCTAGACCAACTATTCCCTGGCTTTTTTTCCTACAGATTAGCAAACAGCAACCAGCTCAGTCAACATTTGGGCCCTACGAGATCCACAGACCGTTTACAGCGAGCTCCCAGACCCACCTGCAGGCCCTCAGACTCCAGTTTGGGAACCACCAACCCCAAAAGCCCCAGTTGATGCCAGATGCCTCCCTGCCCTAGATGCCCTGCAGCCACATTG
>NW_010552050.1:15236-29037 GCF_000687285.1 Phaethon lepturus
CCCCAAACAGGTGTGTCATTCAAAGAGATAGATAAGATGTGTGAAGAGAATGAGGAAAAAGAGAAGGAAAATGAGCTGCTTAATGCCAAGCAGCAGACTGGATGGAAAGCCAGGAACAGAGCACAGGCTTCTCGGAAACAAGCTCAGTGCTCTCTGCAGAGCCGCAGCCCTTAAATTGAGGCCACAGTCACAGAAAGGTCATAAAAAAGCATCCACTGGAACACAGCTACTTCAAGCTTATGCAGAAATCGATGTTTGGGGTAAGAGGTCCCCACAATTTCCAGCACTACTGAAAAATACAGTCAAGAACTATAAGCCGAGTTCCTAACTTCTAACTAATGTCATCACTATTAATAAAAATGTTGCTGGCTCATTTTTTCCCCTTCTGCTGAACTGGACAGCTACAACTCGGGAAGGAATTGCCCTGTAGGTTTGAGGGGGTGAGAGGTTGTTGGGGGGTTTTTTGTTGCTTTTGTCATAATAAAGTAGAAGGAGAAAAGTTGTGCTGTGTACTAAACTCCTATTACATAACTTTGCCAGAAGAAAGGTCACAGCAAATTTGACCACGATTATAAGAACATGGTCTTGATTCTTAGAGAATAATAAAACGAACAAATAAAAAACCCTACTGTTTTCTTACTACAGTGCTGCAAATAAAGAAACAAGTTCATTTTCAGACTCATATAACTCAGTGATGTTACAACAAACTGTTTTTGAGAAACAAAAAAAAGTTTTTAGTCTCTTCCAGTGCACCCTCATTTATCTTTAGTAAGGTTTTGCATTCATCTTTCCTTGGAGCAGAATTGCACAATGCTACCAGCCTCCACTAGGGCTTTGGGCTGCAGTCCTCCCATGTTGAAGAGTATCTGCCCGGGATATGTGGACCCTGCAGCTGGCTCCCTCCAGAGCAGTAACAACTTTAACCATTTGACAAGCTCTGTAACACACAGTATTTAAATTAAAAAAAAATCCTATTAAAAGCAACAGAACAAACTAAACAGGCATCAATCACGTGTTTAACCCTCCCACAGAGAAAATCTAAGAGGACAATCTACATTTGCTTTCTCTCAGGACTTCTGCTTCCAACTGTATCTCAGGTCAGCCTGTTTGCTGGCAATGCTTCGTAATACACACCTCACAGTAGGAATCAAGGCATTTCTTAATACACAGTAGTCCTCTCTGCTGGTAACACTAACTCCTGACCAGACTGAGTTTGTGACGAGAAAAAAGGTTTTCAAAAATGAACTCCATCCCACATCACCTCTCTGGGAAGCTGTTGTGCTGCCTTCCTCCTGCCCTTCCCCATAAACGTCCAAGGCACTGAATGGGAAAATCCCATACCATATTCCTTAGATTGTTACCGCTCAGGGTTTTTATCATCATTGCTCCTGAGAGAAACACGGGAGCTCCATTCTGTCACACCCATAAAAACCTCATTCAAGAGTACAGTATGGGTGTTTTTCTGCAAAAAGCTTCAGGCTGGCAAAAAGGCCCTATCAGCTGCCAGAAGAGCTGTTGAGCTGTCTCTTATTGTTTGCAAAGTCCCCATTAGCTGTGAGCACATGTGCCAGGGGTAGGCTGTCATTCCTTCCGAATCTCTTCACATATCCTCTTACTTCCCTGTGGCTGTTAGTGGTGATGTCCACACTTACTTTCTTCATTCCTTCTGTTGTACCCTCCTATGACAACCCTTACCAATAGTTCCTAATTTCCCATGCTTCCCTCCTTCACTCCCAGTGTCATCATCACCATCACCTCCTGGTCCCCACCGGTCTATAGCTATGTCCTCTCTGTTGCTTACAGACCCCTTTCTGCTCTTTCCTCATTTATTTCAGGGTAGAGCAGGGCACTGGGACAACAAAAAGCTGGAGACCTGGGAAGACTTTGCCATCTTTTATGTATGTCCTATATACCCAGCATCACCAAAAGACACAGACCAAGCCATCAACTAGCATCTACCACCATCTGTGTCCACAGCACAAGGGCTGTCATGGCCCCGGAGCATCATAGCAATGTTGTTGCTTCAATTTTGTAACAAAGGTAGTGACTTGGATTTTTTTTTTTCTGACCTATTTTATAAAACATGACAAAATACTAGCTAATTTGTAGTTTTTTTCCTGTATTCAAAATGGGTGCAAATGCCAGAGGAGCTGAAGAATTGCTTCAAATAATTCACAAGAGAAATTAAAACTGGTTCTCACTTACTGCAATCCTATGGCCAGGAACCTGGCTGCTATTTTATAGTCCAGGAGCAAACCTAGGACATAGCTGAGGCACAGAAAGCAATGGGAACAACCCTGGCCCTGCAAAATGGTAGAGTGCAGGGATATCAGGACACTGGGGAATAGGAGGCCAATTTAATGGGAATATGGGAATCAAACAGGGTGGGAGGTGGAAACAGTAAGCAGCCAGCACAACAACTGCATATTAGAAAGTGTTTATGAGGCTTGAGTGTAAGCCTGAGAGCATCCACCCCTAAAAAAAAAAATAAATAAAAACAAGGCAAAACATGTGTTTTACTGCATCTTGGGATTTTTGAAGATCTGAGTTATGATCTCTGGACACAGAAAATTAGTAGTCCTACAGTCATGTACTACACATACCATCCTCACTAGATCAGGTATCCATATGTTAGAAGGTATCATGAAAATGTGATTGGTTTTAGTTAACAAATTCCTTTGTGATCGAGGGAGCAGTAGGTCAGTATCAACCTGACTTTCCCCACCATCTTTTGTTGGACCTCAGCCAACAGAACTCACTCACTTAGCAATTCACCTCCAACACAGCAAAGAAAACTGAAAGACAAAAAGCCATGGACTATTGTATGATCTCCAGGAGGGGGGAAATAAAGGCACACAAAAAAGCAATGAGATTTGTTAAGATTCCTAAGAGAGGAATTCAGCTTCTTCAGCTGAAGAAGAAACTGGTTTTAGAAACTTGAAACAAAGAATGCACATTCAGTCTGTGGAAAAAACCCAGGCACAGGAGAAATATCCAGAGTCACACAACATAACATTTTGGAGACATGCATTTTCCATTTCAGACATCAGCATTACAAAGCACCGGACAGAAATCTCAATAGCAGGGTAGAACATGGAAATGTGCTTTCATTTCCCGCAGAGGAGCACCTCTAATTCTGGAGATAAGGGCTAACTCTTTCATCCCTGGTGTGATCCTGGCTTTGCAAAACCTTCCTGCTGCTTGCAGCAATTGAACTAGTTTCAAAAAAATGCTCTCTCTCTTTCTTACAGTTGATGTATTGGTACGGTTGACTAATAGATGAATCCAGCATTCAACACCAGATCTGATCCCAGAAGAGGCGACCAGCCTCTCTCGTTGAGTACAAGAAGTTTCCCTTACTGAACTGCCCTTTGCTCATATTTGTGTACATTAAGAACAAGTTCAGCCAGGGACCTCATCATCCTCTATAGTAGCTAATAAGATTGGACTTACCAATCTTTCAACCTTTGCCTGGTGGCAAGGCTGGTGATGCTATACTTTAATTCCTATTATAAGGGAGAGAAAGCAAAATCTCCTAGGAAAGCTGTGAAATGGAGAAGGTTCACCAGAACATTAATGACCTATAGTCACCCTTAATTCCCTTAAGATGGCCTGCATCAATTCTACTAATCACGCAAAATCTTGAGGCTCGGTCCCTGAAACTGTTCCTAGCCACTCTGCTGCTTTCTGCTGAAAGCCCTTTGGGGCACCCAGGCCAGGCCTTCTCCTCTGAGCTATGTCTCAATATCCCTGGTCACCTCACAGAGTCAGGCTTTGAGGTGGGAGTATGACTTAGCACTTAGAACAGAGATACTCACTCTTTACCATCTCTTATTTCCCCCGTAGGTAGTTATCTACTCATTTCAATAGAAAGCTTTTTTTCCTAATGGGTGAAATGAGGAAGTCACTTCAACAGTACATCGTATAGTAAATAATGAAGCATAAAACCTCTCCAACTTCCATTTTTCTTCATAATCTCTGTGTTTTGTGCCTTTCAGCTTTAAAACTAGCTTGTGTGAATGCTTCTGGACATGTCATACACCTGGATATCTACCATTATGTCTATAATACACATAAAACTACATTTAAATATTACTATGGACATTGCATAGTCAGCTACTCCATCTTTAGGAAGTGATAGATCTATGATTTTCCTGTGCAATATTTATACAGGTCCTCTGAGCCACATGACTGTGTAACATAAGTCTCCTGCTTCATCCAGAGCCCATGATGGACTGCTGAACTAGAGAACGGCTATTTCGTTTCACCATTATTATTCAGTTTGTGGTATTAAAAGCACACCTTTCCCTCTGCTGATGTAAGCACAGAATTATGAATCCTAACAGGCTTTTCTATAGTACTCCTCACTCCTTTGGTGGGACTCCTCCAGCACATCATGAACTTACCTGAAACACTTGCAACGTGCATGTTCATCTCCCGGTTCCACAGCTGAGAAACAGGGAGGTGTTGAACATGTACAAGTTATCACAGAGATCCAGCATTGTGAGTACTGGATACAAAGCACAGACCCCTTTCAATTCAAGCCCTTCTTTAAATGCGCTTTCTGCGCATTTGAGGTCTTCTGCAGATCAGCCCTCAAAGGTACCTTTGGCAGAGGCAAGGAAAGAACCTTCGTTTTCGACACAGATTCAGCTGTGCAGCCATGACACCTAATCTTTGTCTTCCTCATGTTCCTGCCAACTGCTGCAATAAATTAAACAAACTTCATACAGGTTGAAAACAACAAAATTATTATTCACCCCCCACTTCCCATCATGTAATAAATGAGGTTGATATCCCACAATAAAAATAACGTGTATCATGTATTTAAATGACAGCACATACAATGAGCAAAGTCAAGTTGCAAGGATAAATTCTGACATCTTGTAACTTTTGACTTTGCAAACATATTAACGCTTTATGAACAGTTTTCTGATTTTAAGTTACCTACAAAATGAGCAAGCCAGAAATGCCAAAACTTCCTTATATGGCATCATATCAGTGCCTATAAGACCATGAAATGGATGCCCCACAAGCCACTCTCACTTGAGCTACGCAAGGGAGAGAGCAGCAGTAAGGAATCACCTCCTGCTAGCGCTACAGGAGGATGAGAATGTAAGTTTCTCAGGCATTTCCAAAAGTCAAAGGCAGGAGTTCTGGGTTCTGCCCTGGGTGCTAACCCAAGAGTTCACAGACCTCCTACCTGGGGTCTCCCACTGCGCAGTTTGGCTGTGCCACAGGGTTACCTCCAACCTGTACCTGTCTCAGTCCTTTCTGAGATGGGGACACAGATTATTTTTCTGGGGGTGGAGGTCTTTTCTTTGACTTTTTTCCCAGTTCTGATTCAAATTTCTCCTCCAAACCCTCAGCAATTGCTCTCAGTTCACTTCCCTGGTCTTACAGCAGGTGAAATCAAAAGATGGGTACAAAAGACTTATCAGTGAATCTCCAACTTGAGAAAAGAGTAAAGTTTCTTAGTTCTGCCCACATAACTATGAGATAGTCTTTCAAAAGGAGAGAGACAGCAAAGCTAAAGGCTGAGATGGGGCACCTTCTGGAAATCCAAACAGAATGAACTGGAGACCAAAAAACCCACAGCAAAACCAGTTTCCAATAAACCTGAAAGGGGAAGGACAGAAAATCTCCACTGCTTTGGATAAATCAGATGCTTACAAATCAGATAAGAATGACAAGTGCCACAGGATATAACCTGCACATCTATTTTTTTCAGACAGTAGTTACAGAATTTGTCTCTAAGAAAGCCCCTAAAAACTGTGTTTCCCAAGGCCTCTGATCCACATGGGTCTAGAGAAGCTGTTTGTAAAGGGCAACTCTACACAAGCAGCACGTCTATGGTGTTGAATGCAAATCAGTAGGAGCAAGAAAACAGTCTTATCCTGAAACCTACCCCTCGCTCACATTCGCTTGATGGGGCGAGCAATTTGGCAGCACAGCTACAGCAACTTCATGGCTGGTTGCTGCCCCTTCTGGCAGACACAGTCCCGTCCTACCTGTGTGCTCCCATCATCTCCTTGGCACTGGCCGTCTTCTGTCTGCTTAGTTCCCTGAATTGTTTCAACAGAGGATCAGCCAGCCTTGCACTAAGGCAAGGGTGGAAATGTGCCTGTGGTGATGGGAAACGGGGGAAGCGGGACTGCCCCTTTTGGGAGCACCTTCTTGTTGCATCTGCTTACAAACATGCTATCAGGTCAAACCCTGAGTTCCATTACAGTGCTGGAGTGCTTGTTTTGTGAAACTAATAATGTAGGATTATTTCAAACTTCATTTAAAATGGGGCTTTTAGAGCTCTACTAGTATGCAAACTCTTTAAACTGATTAAACCCCGCCAAGAGGTCCTACGTCCAAACCTTCAGTTCCACTTCCTAAACGGTTACCAAGCTTAGCTTCTCTAGAGGTCAGCACAGTATCAGAAATAAGGAAAAAAAAAAAAAAAAACTTTCTTTGATTGTTCTGTGTATATGGTGGACTTCACTGAGAAATGCTGGAACCACCTTACTGCTGGTAAATTTTCACAGAAAAAAAATACATAGCTTTTTTTTATGTAATATGACAAAGAGTGAAAGGATGATGATCATAATTCCCACTATATAATATTGTAGAGGAAGTGACATTTGTAAAGCATTTGCTCATAGACACATATTAGTTAGTGCCTATACTGTCCTGTTTGCTCAAGTTCAGTGTCCTTTTCTGTTAAAATACTGGTGCCACTAACACATAATCAGGGCCTGTCAAGGAGTCAGATCCTGAAGCCCTTTGCTTTGCTCACATTCAAGGATATTTCCCAATGAATTTTTCAAGTTCCAAGAATTTTGTTTGAGCATAATTGCAGCAAGTTATGTAACAAATTCCCCTCTAGCCATGTTAGGAAAAGATTCAGTAAAACTAGAATTGTATCCATGTTTTGGCCCAAAAGGAACAGGTCCAAATATAGACAAAAAAGTCCTCCTGTAGAGCTGCAAGGAAAAAAAAAAATGTACAAGTTTAGCCAATTAAACATTTGCGTGACAAACCTGACTTCATGGATGAATCCAGATCTCGCACCGATGTCAGTGAAGCAAGCAAAGCTTCCTGGATGGGACATTCCAAAAGCCAACACTGCACACAGTTTTTGCTTCAGTATTCATTTGTTCTACAAATTGGTTGAAAATATCTGAAGTTTTACATTTCCCCTGGTGCTTCTGAGGAAGAAAAAAGGGACTCATAATTTTCCAGCACAGGCAGGATTCACAGAATTTTAAGCATGTAGAGTAATTGATGCTGTGCAAAAAAATAGTAGAAGTCAGGGAAACACACGAACTACACTCCACTCCTGAGTGCAAGCTACAGTTAGCTACGGTACTTAGTTCCTCATCAAGAGGTTGCCAACAAATCATAACAGATGTAGCCAGGATTGCCAAGTTTGAACCTAAGTGTCAGGGCTGAGCCGTGACACATCGACTCATCGTGTTACCTAAAGTATCATCCTTATAAACAGCTTTAGACTGTCTTTTATGTACATGTGACCAAGCGTAACGAAGTGTCAGGAGAGCAAATGCAAACAGCACGGTCTTCCATTAGAGCAATCACATACCCAGACGCAAAATCCAGGACTCTGAGACCTCATGCGAATCTGAGAGTCCCTGGGGAATTTGGGCTTGATGAGAAATACATATAAATATTATAATCTGTGACAGATATAATCTTGCTCCAATATTTTCCACTTTATTTAAAAGGAAAGCTACCTATTTTGTTCAGCCCCACAGTCTGGAAGTTACAAAGATAAAAAGACCTCTCAGCATGAGCAAACTGCAAAACGTATTTGAAAATAAATTCGTAATGACAATTGGCATTAAAGAATTTATTTTCAAATACATTTCACAGCCTGTTCCTGCTGGGGGGTGCTTTTATCTTTTGAACTGGATGCTGCTAGGCTGAGCAAAGATGAAGAGTTTCCTCTTAACTCTTTCAATACCACACAAGCAGCAGAATCCATCAGGATTTTCTTATAAAGTACTTATACCGGCATTAGGGCAAACATTGCATTACAGTGGCTCAGTTTCTAGTCCCAAGAAAAGAAGCAGATAACCACAGCTCTCCTAGGCGATCATCTGACACCTACTTTTAAGTCAAAGAATATTTCTTCCTTAATATAGTCCCTTAATGCTTTTTCTCAGCAGAAATCCCAATTGCTGTTCTAACACTGCCTTTCTGGTTAGCTGCAAATCACAACAAGCTTTACCTACTAAGTAGCAGGTTGCCGTGGTTTAACCCAGCAGGCAGCTTAACACCACGCAGCCCTCCCTTCCTTGCGTAGGACCAGAATTTCCCGTCTCCCCGGTGGGAGTCAGCATCTTGCGTTACAAATGGCTCCTTTGTTGACAAGGGAAAGGCAAGCTCTGCCTCCATTTCTGGCATCCGTTCTGCTTTTCGTGGCAACTCGGTCTCTTTTAAGGTCACAAGATAAACCCAGGTTGCTGCTGAACAGTGTAGTCCATCCTCCACACCTCTGCCTTCCCACGTTCATTACCGTCCTTTCCCTTCGGGCGTTCACACGGCGGCACAATGAGCCAGGACAGGAAACAAATCCAGCAGAAATCAAGCTTTTTGTTTTGAGTCCTTTTTCAGCAAAATAGTTCCCCTGGCTTGTCTGACTGCATAGCCAGACAAATATCCCAGAGGCAAAAGTTAGAAGGCAGTAACAAGTCAGGCATAGGGATGTGCTGGAGAGCTATTCGCAGCATTGCGAATTTACGTTGGATTTTAAGAGTAACTGCATAACCACAGACTAAAATACGGGGATAGAAGCTTTGATATCAAATTCTAAGAGCCTAAAGAAAGTTGGGATGTGGAGGAATATATGTTACCTAGGAGTATGAACCACCTAGAGGCTGCACCACCGTGCAAACCTGCCCGTTATTTCCATTCCTGGCCTCACGCTGTTAAATAGGGAAACTGGATGTAATCAAACAATGGAGAACAAGAAGGGCCTAGAGAGAGACAGACCCTTCTTGATGTCCCTGAAGTTTAGATCAGGCTGTAAAATGGAATCCTGCCCCTGTGAAAACTCCATTTCTCTTCCTCTGTGGGCAGAATGAGGGGAAAGGGAAATCATCTGAAGACAGGACATAAGTAGCAAAAATTACAAGAGGAAGAAATTCTGAAATATTCATTTTTGCCCAGCTTGCTCTGTCTTGGGGGGAGGAGGAAGGAAAGTCAGAAATCATATTTTGGATCACTGCATCCAGCCCCCAGTTATGCCCCTCAGATCACATAATCCCTTTCATAGACCTATCATGTCTCATCTTAAAAAGCTTTTGCTCTTTTGGTTCACTATTGCCCTCTGAAGGCTCTTCCAAAATTGTCCTCCTTTTCCTTTTTCCAGTCTAAACGTAGGTAAAGCTTTTTGTCCCTGTGCCAACACCTAAAACAGCTCTTCAGCTGCAGCATTTACCCTCCTGACATGCTCATGAGTGGCAAAACAGGTCACCTCCTACCTTGTATTTGTTAGGCTGAACAAGCCAACCTCTCCTAGTCCCTTCTCACAAGACAGACCCTTCAGGCCCATGATTTAGCAGGACAAGCGGGAACCGAGGGAGCTGGTCTTAGGGAGGCTCTAAGTCAGTGGCAGGTTATCCAAGTGCTTAGGCAGAAAGGCTCTTCCAGGCAGCCAACGGGGTGGAGGCTGGCAAGAAACCAACACGGGCTGCCCAGCCGCTCTCCCTGGTTTCTGTCAAACTTTTTGACACAGTAACACAGCAACGTTGAATTAATATTTTCCAGCAGGAAAGTTTTCCACCCAAAACAACCCTTCGACTGGCTCCACAAAAACTTAAAAACATCTTCATCCCAAGGTGAAGCCAGGTAAGAGGGAGTGAAATTTATGAGCTCTGCAACCCACCTCTCTACTGACGGTAGGCAAATAGTAACAGAAGCATTTAAAGAATCAAGACTGACAAAACCAATGCCTACATCTAGGGCAGGAACAAGCAACAGAAAACTTTATGACTATCCAGACCAAAGCCAGAGTGAAACAGATAGATCTCAACACTGTACAGAACCTATTATTGCCTTAGCATGGCCTTTTTGGTAAACATCCCAAAAGAGATGATCATTGAGTTCTTTACTGAAACGCCCCTCCTCTCCCCAGTGATTTGAAGATGGATGACTTGCATCTTACAAGAACATCCTGATGAGAAGGTCTCTCACTCATGTGCTGACAGTGGCAAAGGTTTAAAGTAACCCCATTCTTCCAATGGGCTCGCTATGGATTAACAAGGTTCACAAAACACATGAACTGAATATGTGCAAGCTATCCCTTTGATTGGTTAAACATCCTTCATATCCATCCAGTCCTGCATTTACAAAGATAAAGAGCACACACCATAACTGCAAACCAAGCAGGATCCATGAATATCCAAGCCCACGTATCTAAGAAAATAATGAAGATGCGTAAGAAAGCTCTTGCTTGATCCAACAGCTGCTGTGCTCAAGGGCTGTTGATATGGAAAACTCACCGAAAGTGATACCAACAATGAAGTTACGAAGTTGGTGCAAAGGCACGTACCAAAAAGGTATTCATGGAGAACCAAAAATGCTGGATGAACCCAATTTACTTGTGTGATATTTACCTCAGGAGGAGCATTCCAGAAGGGGAGGAAGATGAATTCTTTGATCACATAAGATTAAGAAAAGGCAGAAAATACGAGCTCTGGCACTCCTCACAGCTGCTTTTATTGACATTGATAACATGGCTTCCACTGGCTTTGGTAATACTGATTCCTAAAAAAGGGAAAACAATTCGTAATAGAGCACGCTTCCGTGGTACAAGAAATATCCTCCTGTACATGAAATCTATGACTTCATTATTTGACACACAAACCATTTTTGAAGCATACAGTGTATTTCTAAGCAACATTTCTGTTTGTTCCTCTCATGAATGGAAGTTATATTATTTCAGGCAATGTTGTATTAATATTGCCAGCATGTGGTGTGTCATACAAAAGCTTAAAAACTATTAAGAGAGCTACAGAATCTTGAAACATTTAGAAAAAGTCGCAGAAGAAAATAATAAAATCATTTGCATTGCATCTTCTGCACGCAACTGAGATGTGTTCTCCATGGCTCCTGCAGAATAGCTGAGGTGCCTTGCTAAGCACTCTCCCATTTTCTCAGAACCCGCTGGAACTAGGATACTACAATGAACACCCTTTACAGAGCAGGCGAGATCTGTGCCACTATGGCACTTGTTTTTCCATAGATGCTTCCCTACATGACGCACTCCATTTCAGAAAAGCTCCCAAAGGCAGTGGGAAGCCATGACATTATGGGGTCAAATATGCTGTTTGGTAAGCCAAAGATCTCAACGGTTGAGTAGGGTCACATTATCTCTGAGTAAGCATTTTTGCCCCCTGGCAGAAAGCCGAGAGCCTGAAATTTTAGAGATAAGAAAATACTTCCATCTACTCCATCCTCAAAGTTCAGGTGAGCTCCTTCCCTCTTTCAGATGCCTCTCTGTGGAAGGGAGACTGAAGCTGTCTTATGAAGCAGTGACAAACATGCATTTAGAAAACAGTGGCAGGAGAAACACACAGAAAGGGAAGGCCAAAAGGACACGATGCTGTTGGGACACGAAAGGACGTGGCACAAGAGTACAAAGTAGAGCATGGAAATTACCGTCTTGATAAAAGCAGGAAAAATACCCAAGCCTGCATCTCCTACTAAACTACTAAACTGACGCATCAGCTAATCCCATTTGCCTGTCCTTCCCCAGCAGAATGCCGCTGCAAACTGCACATCTGCTTTGTTGGCTCGTACTTTCCTGCCTGCTCTCAAACGCCAGTCCCTGGCACTGTCGGGAACTGTGGACAAGGCTGGGGTGGCATGAGAGTTTCCACTGAAACGATGAGGCTTCGGGGGAAGCCCTGAGCACACTTCTGAGCTGTAACCCTGCAATCCACAGCTCGCTCTGGTGCCGCCAAGCCCACTAGTGCCAGAACCTGCACAGGGGCTCCTCTGAGGCAGCGTTGTTGTCCGTCTAAAAGCTAAAACCGCCACCACCAGCTCCATCTGGACTAACTCCTGCCAATTCATCCTTACACAGAGAAAGAAAAGAGTAACTACAACCCACCATTTCAATGTATGTCTTTCCAGTGAGTTATGGAGCAACCAGAGGAGACCAGCTGAGGTGACCAAGCAGCTCACTGCCACTGCAATGACTCTTCTTGGCCATGTGCTCCCACTGCTTCCCTACATCAGCTCCAGTGCTCATCTGACTTCTACTGAGGTGTTTTAATTCTTCAGTCTGGCAGGAAAAGAAAGTTTTCTGCCACATTAGCAAGTTGAAACAGCTCCCCAGGAGGCAGTTAAGCACCATTGGTAACAGAAAAGAAAGCACAGGGGCACAGAGCAGAAGGGGAGAGGGAATCAAGACTGTCTTTTGGGGTGGCATCTCTGTTTTCTTAGTTAAGCTGGTTGAATGATTTTTTATTATTTTACCCAGGTTCAATCCATAGAAGTCTCAACCCAATCCGACTTAAATTGTATCAGATTACACCTCTCAAAATTAAATAGGAGCTTCTGTAAAGGCTTTTATATCAGTTCAGATGTAAGAATTAAAAAGTATATCCAAATTTACATAGCCAAAATTAGAGTACCTCCCCAATAAAGGGCAAGAAAAGTAAAGAATCACATGCTCAACCTTTTACTTTTCTTCACTCCTTCAGTTGCAAAGTGAAGTGCTTAAGCAATAGGGAAGCTTTCTACAGAGAAATCAAGGGCTACTCAGCTTCATACTGCTCCCAGCTTACCATGTTCTTATAAACTGAAGACTGAGCAGAAAAGGCAAGGTATAAACCATCTTCTCTGTCCTTACAGCTTTAGAGGAGCTGCCTCTTATTTACCTACAGTATTTTCATTACATTCATCTAATAACATTACATTAGGTTACTTTACCTAATGACTGGGTGTTACAGTACCTGGTTGTTAAATAGATAGTACACAATTCTCTTTGGAAGTTGTATGAACCAATCCTAGGAGATGACCATGTAAGTAAAACAGAATCGGATCACCCTCTTCTACACACTGAAGTGGCTTAAAGCTGCCTTACTTGAGCAGTTGGACATTCTCCTTACACAGTGGACCTATGGGTTGATTTAGCCAGTCAAACATCAAAGCCAACTCTGAAACATCTTTGGAAACGAAGGAACATAAACCAAATGACTTCTAACAGCTTTTCTGCAAAGATCTACTCTCCACCTCGCTATTGGCCATGCGTCATGGGTTAATTTCTCAACCATTTCATTCATTTTTCCATCCTTAGCTCACGGAAATCATTGTCATCAGATTTTAATAAGGCCAAAAATGTATCAGGATTCCAAAAGCTCTTAATGCTATAGGAGAGAATGAGACAACCCAAGTAATGCCTACAATGGTCAGAAACAAACATGGGATTTCAGCCTTCCCAAACACCTCATTAATGGCAGCTAGAAGAAGGGCTCTCTGCAGGAAAATTGTCCAATAACAGCTTGCTACATGGCTTCTTTACCCTCCCTATGATAAAAGTGGACCTCAACTTTGCACAGGGCTGAAGTGAGGACAGCAGGACCTGTTTCAACTTTACCATTCCTGAGTTATTCTACATTGAACTGTAGACATGGCCTACAAAGAACACACACCCAGAACACCAATTCCTTCTGACGTACCACAGGTATCTTAACTTTCCACAACATCCTTCTCTCTGTCATGACCTCCTTCACCTCCTTTTCATGGCACACACCTCCCCCCATGACCTCCTTCACCTCCT
>NW_010552050.1:29068-44058 GCF_000687285.1 Phaethon lepturus
TTTCGCGTCCCACCCCCCCCCCCCCCCCCCGCCATCTCTGGAAAAATTGAGATTAATACTTTATTTTGAGACATCCCTGAAAGGCAGCAGGTTATCATGCATTCACTCTTGTAGCCTTGTCTGTGCCTCAGTATCCCCAGCTGTGAAGTGATAAAAACTTATTCACCTTTATAAATTACATTGGACTTCTGGGGAAAAAAGTGGCTGAGTCCCATATAGTGCTGAAAGTCTGGCCTCAATCACAAAACATTATTTCAAACAGTTATATTTAGAGCTTCTGATATGTAATTCAGCCTATCCTTACCTATACACAAAAGATCCTGACTTTATATTTTTTCCCAGATTCTCCAGAAAAGGCCAAGATTTGCCTTATTGACAAACCAAGACAAACAAACAGAAAAATTAGCTTGATGAACTCACTGAAACATTAAGCACTAAGTACAGTCCAGAAAATTCTTCTTCTTCCTGTGGAATTTGACTCTGAAGAAACAGAATCTTTGACTTTTCTTTTCTCCCAAGCTGATCTCCGTGAAAAAGAAGAAAACTCCTTGCAAAATACAAGTAAAATACATGAAGGGACACTACCACAGATCCTTTTCCCAAAACATAAATAGTTATATCTGACGCAAGATGGCCTAGGGCACTTACAGCCCTCAGCTCACGAGAAAAGAATGAAATAATCTTAGCATCCTTCACCTTTCCAGAAAATCTGGTCCTTGCTGCTAACAAAAAAACAGCTTGTTTTTAGAACAATAGTTTCTGTGTTGTGTTGTGCAATCTAACCTCACAGGTCTTTAGCACTGAATCTACTTCTGTAAATTAAGCAATTTCCCAAATGACCTCCTTTGGTAAGATCACAAAACTAAAAAGTATTCTGCCTAAGAAGTATTCTGCAACACCTTAAAAAACCCCAACAAACCACAACAGTATAAGAATTTGCTTATTGTTCAAACAGCAATGAAAATAACGAGCTACATTTGGTTTTAAATGTTCTGCAGCTGTTTCAGATACGTAAATTAGGATCAACATCTTTTCCCTCCTACAACAACAAAGGATACTAGCCAATATGTTTAACATAACCCAGTCCAACCAAGGATCCACCTAGCCTAGTGCCCTGTTGGTAAAGGTGGCAATAAGATAATGCCCAGAGAAAAGTAAGAATTTAGAAGTCGTCTTTATATTATATGCACATAAACACATGTAATATGTCAGCCTCCAACTAATACTCGCTCACTTTCCAGAAAAGGTTATCAAAAGCCAGGCTTTACAGTGGTACCCAACTGGAGGATGAGGGACAACAGACCTAAGTTGAAACAAGGGAAGTTCAGATAGAACATATGGAAACGCTTTTTTACCATGAGGACTGTCAAGCATTGGAGCAGGTTGCCCAGGCTCTGTCCTTGGAGCCTTTCAAAACCAGACTGAATAAAGCTCTGAGTAAACTGGTATGAGTGAGGTGACCCTGCTTTCATCAGGATATTGGACTACAGACCTCCTGAATTATCTGAATTATCCTAGGATCCTATTTTTCATCTGAGGATCTCTTGGCCTGGATGTTGCTTCCATGTATTTAGTTAGCCTCAGTTTTACTTTTGTGTGCAGTCTTCTCTTGAGCCTGTGTAAACTTCTGACAACTAGCTCTTCCACCATCTGACAAACAATGCCCCTTGCTTTGATCCTAGCTCCACTGAGCGTCATTTCATGGCCCCGACTTGCTTTCAGGTGAAAGAAATATAAAAAACATCAGCTGGGGAAGAAAATAAATACATTTTTTTTAAAAATTGTCTCATTTATTCGCAATATTTTTAGTACATTAAAACCCTTTTAATAAATACCCTGCGCTACATTTCACAGTTTGGAGGTGAGAGGGAGGGAAGGCTACATATCACGAGTTGCTTCAGTTACCATTACTTGCTGCCAAAATCTCTCAGCAATGTGCTTGCCTGCACAGCACACCTTTGGGATACTTGCACTGGACTGTTAAAAATGCAAAATAAGCGTTCCTCTCCAGCCGTTGCACAGGCACAGAAGTGTAAGAAGGAAGAAGTGCTTGTCTCACACCTAGTGGAGTCTCAGTCAAGGCACCTGGACCGAATGGGTACAGAGAACGAGTGAAGTTGTCCCTCCACAGAGGTGGTATGAGACAGTATCATCACAACTATCGCGATCCAGGGATTAGCAAACAGTTTCAGTCACTGTCATGTTTCCGCCAGGTATCCTTCTAAACTCTACCCCAGTTAAGGCAGAGTTCACTTTTATTCTCCTGACTACAGATGCTCTGCGGATACTTGCACAGCTTCCTGTCTCCTGCACACAAGTGAGCTGAACATAGCCTCTGAAACGTGCCTGGTATGCTGTAACCTTCTGCATTTTAACAGTGAAACCAAACATCTCCCACCACCCTACAGAGGAAGGTGGTGACCCATCTCCATAGTATTGAAGTCGTATTTGCTGCTCCCTGGGAGTCCAATATCAATACATAATCTGGACAGTTGAGACTCAAGAGACCACAATGCTAAGAGGAACCACTGGATAATCACACCTAGGGTGTTTTTTTTAATCCATCAGGTTTTTAAATACCGCTTCGTTCCCTCCATAGTAAGTGCAGTGATTAGTACCTAAATAATTCATTTTGTTTTGCATCAAGCCACAGTCTCTGGTTATGCCTCTGATCATGCCACTAATGACTGCTTTAGGACCTAGCTTCCCCTCATCCCCCCGCCATGAAACTACAAACCAGAAGCCACTCCTGGATCCTCCTTTTTGATCAAATAAACAGATTGGGCATCTGAAAGTATTTCTCTCTTCATAGGGAAGGATTTTTTCCAGCAATAAACATTTATGGTTTATTTCTTTACCCTCTCTAACTTGATTATATTCTACAATGGATGTTAACATTTGGATGAGGGCCACGTTCAGGAATTTGCAGAAGGAGACAGTTGGAGAAAGACTGTTTTCCAGGATGCAGCCTCCATTGCTCAAGTATGACTTTTATTCCTTTATCCTGTACACATAACTTGCCTTTTTGGCTGGGGCCTATTGAAAATAAAAATGTAGCTAAATGCAACAAACCTGTAACACTCCTCTGTCCTCACCATTATCTTCAGGAATCTCATTTCATCTCATTTGTTGATTCTTTCAGCAAATGTTAACTGTATTTACTTTCAGATCACTGAAGCTGTTGAATAGTGACAGGCTCTGTACTAATTCTAAAAAAAACCAACAAAACCAAACAGTAAGAATTCCTACTCAAAATTTATCTCTTGATTACTACTTTTTGAGACTTGTCCTTAACAACTCTTAAAAATATGCCTGGCAGCAGTGAAAAAACAGTGAATCTAACTTTGTCTCCAAGCAACTAACCTGCAAGCCTGCCTCAAATTGCTTAAATTCACTGCTGCCAATTTGTTAGAAACGGACAATGAAACAAGCAGAAGAGATCCAGGAAGAGCAAGACGGGCAACTCTGCCCAGTAAGCCTCATGAGAAGGGAAGATAAATACTTTAGAAACATATTTAAGATCCGCTGAGGGAGTAACATCACAATTCCTCTTTCTTTGCACAGTAACAACTCAGTAGGAGTAACAGAACCTCCGGCATATTTGTTTGCTCTTCCTTCACAAGTAGCAGGTCTACCACCTCATGAAAAAAACTGTGTTAGAAAAACATTTTCAAGAATGAAAAACAAGAGTTCTTAGTCTATACTGAGGAATCTTGCTCACTGCAGATAGTTATCTGCAGATTTCTGACCTGTGCATCATGCTGTTACCTCTTACAGATGAGTCAGCGACAAATTCTTCCATTCACATTTGAAAAAAAGATGTTACGCATCAACCTTCAATTGAAACTAGTAACACAGGAGAAATCTACAGCATCAGCCACGTATTTGGAGGTGTTCATGAGCATCAGCTTTTCTTTTTCACTTCATGAAAAAAAATAAAATCCTTCTGTTGCACCCTAGAAAGCCTGATTAGAAGAATAATGCCTCAGGCAAACCCTAGAGGTAGAAGCAACTTGAAAGAAACACTGTGCTGAAAAACTAAGTTGATGCAATATTAAACAAGTGAAATCAGGGAAACGGGGCAGAGGAAAGAAGGGAAATTTTAGAGCGCCAGATTCTGAATTCCTTTATGTTGATTTGACATTAACCTAATTCTGCTAATTATTGCAGAATTGCTAGTTACAGCAATGACACCGCTTACTCATCCGAATGTAATATACAGAACCAGGGCCACAGTTGTCTGTGATGTGCCTCACAGAGAGTGGAGCACACAGAGCTGAGGTCCACTGCTCCCCCGCCAGATCCCAAAGCATAGTTACATTTGCCGCGACCTCCAAGTGTCTTGCCATGACCCGCTTCCCTGGTTAGTGGTGATGGGCAAGGTCAACGGGAACATGCATGCAAACAGGGCATCTTTTCTGTATCAGAAATGGCCCTTGGAACAATGATGGTGCTTTGCTGATTAAACCACACAAAGGAGCTAGCTCCTCCCTGGAGATTTGTCTGGTTCAGGCCAAACCTTTCAAATCACTTTGGGGATATATTTTATATACTGTGTAGATACACATATGCACAAACATACAAATTTTCCACAATGAAAAAGGAAGGCTTCCCAATGAAATGCTCATCCAGCCTTGATCAAAACATCACAGTTCCTTCACAATGTTATTATTTCCTTACAACACAGAAACCAGCTGCACATTCTTTAGTCACACCTCACCTTTCACCTGTTACCATGAGGCACATCCAATTTGTCAAGTGTCATATCAAAGAATTTTTCAAGATCCTCATTCAAAACCAACAGGATCAATCACCTTGAGAAACCAGCATTGCCAGAGGCACGCCAGTGACACCATCGGTGCTACTGCAGTCTGGGGCCACCACTGCCCCACCTCTCTGCCCCCAATGTCCTCTACTGCTTGCGGTAAAGGTTATCTCACCCTGTCGCAAGGGGCAGGTACTGACTGATTACAGTCCCTGACAGGTCCTAAATTCATTTTGAGAATGTAATTTGGGTGGTTTTTTTGCAACCTGTTATTTTCAGGAAGATGCCAAAGCACAAGCTTGCCTTTAAATACGCGTGGCTTTCTGTCCGCTGCGTACTTCCAAGTTTGTCTCCAAACACTCGTGTTTAACGTGGCATTTAGGTAACCATGCTGAAAAAGATGACAATCTTTTCAGCACTGCTGTCTCTAATTCTGGTTGATCTGCTAAAGGCACAAGGTGAGTCAAAAAGACAGCGGCAAGTTGTTTTTGACAATCTGAAACAAGAGTCATGCTCCAGAGTGTACTTATTCCCAGATTTATTTGTTTTCTTCATCAAACTCCTACTTGGGCAATCTGATGCATAACAGCAACTATGTACATGTTTAGATACCCCTAGAACTAACTTGGCTTTTCAAACCATCCTCCTCATCCACGTAAATGCCTTTCACTTTGTTTGTAGGTACCCCTGTTACCCCTGTGCTTGAGGCAACGAGTGTGGAGCAAAGCAGAGATCCCAGCATGCAACCGAGCACAGAGCTCCCTCTGGACTACAGCAGAGACCCACACAAGGAGGAAGGCACGGAGGAAGTTGGGAACACTGGAGTGCAAGAAGGCGAACAGGCCACTTGGGAGCTGAGCGGAGAGCCAAGTACTGAATCTACCCCTAATCCAAGCGTGGAGCCAAGCAAAGAACCAGCCCAGGAGTCAACCACTGAAGTATCTGGTAAGACCCATTTTGTCTTTGATTGTCCATGTTGTTATCTCAGTTTTGTTACTCCAGTGCTCCTACCTTTCCTTCACTAATAGGGCAAGACATAAAAAATAACTTGCTTTTCCTTGTAGTCTATTTCCAGCAAGGTATCTAGCATGCCAGAGATATAGCCACCTTCTGCTCCTCTCCTCCTTCTAAAAACAAAAATAAATTACTAGTAATGGAGAGGAAGGTGAGGAAGGTGAGACTCCTTAAGATGAAGTGTGTTGTTATGGATGAGCTCATTTTACAGCTGTATGTGAAGTAAGGAAGTTGCACCTCCCCTCTCCATGAAAGAGGTTTCTCTTATGGACTTAATTAATACTGGCTTATAATGTGCATTGTTAATGTGGGGAAAAAAAGCAAACAAAAACCAAAACTAGACTTATATGGTAGAGTTTCATTGTTACAAAGCCCTGTGGTTTGCCTGAGTGACATTTCACTCTGGTGAACCTCATCTCCATAAAGATGGGTAAATTATCCCCTACAGAAGAAAAACCTGAAGAGTCAGAAATTCAGTGGCTGCAAACCACAAGAGGGTCTGTCATATCATCCATCCATATGGAGCTCTCACCTGCAAGAAGGTTGTGAGATACATCGCCCAAAGATCTCGTCTGGAACAGCGTTACATTTGAGGGGTCTACCCTTCGTCCCTTAGAGCTATCAGCAGCTTCTCCAGAGCTCACAGAATGGCACAGAGCACAGAAGGGGATACACGGAAGAATACTTTTCCTCCATCCTCACCATTCCTGCCATGCTCCTAGTCTGGCTAGCAAGACAACCTGACACTGACTTAACCTTCCATATTCCTTTACTCTTGTTCACATCAGCTACCTCATCTTTTGAGAGTGCTTTCCCTTGAAAACATTTCCTTTGAGATGTTTTTGCTTTGTTTCCCCAACTTACTTCAACTGCATTTAGGACTATGTCTGTGCTAGGAAAACTGGAAATGGTAATATCATGTCCAGTGTGGTTTCAGAAAATGGAGGAACCACTGAAACTGGTCAGCACTATTACCACCAACATAACAAGGAAGCACTACGATAGAATTTCCTGAGCTCTCTGTGAACTGTCACCTTCACTACTGTTATCACCAGGGCAGTGTTGAGACCTCAAATGGATGTGATGAACCTCAGGAAAAAAGCTGTACTACCAAGCACACACGCTACTCACTCCTCTAGCCCCTGTATTTTGGTACCTACACTGCTGTGTAATCTTCTGTGCCCTGTATCTCCATGTTTCTCATTACGAGAGTAAGCTGCTTTATCGTGCACTCAGCCTCATTAATGAATAAAGGGATAGAGTTTCATTATCAGATGTTGTTAACTCTTTCGGTTTGTTTGTGTTTTTGTTTTGTTTTTTTGGTTTTTTTTTTAGTTTTGTTGGTTTGGTTTTGGGGTTTTTTTTTTTGTCTTTTGGTTTGCCTTTTTTTTTTTTTTGAGAGGAATGTCTTATGTAAGACAGTGTAAGTGAGGATCTTTTAAATGGACAGAAGGATCTTCTGAATAATGAAGGCTTGAGGGGGTGTTTTTTTGTTGTTTGCTTCTTCTTTACAATAGTTTATGTAGGAACAATCTTAATTTCCACAGTGTTCATAGGAAACAATTTGCAAAGCCTCAAAGGTGCAGTTCTGTCACTCAGTGTAGCAGTTTTACATTTACTCTCTCTGTTTTTACTCTAGAATAAAACGCAACGTTAAAACTTGGTGGAAAAGCAACAGCCACACGTACCTACAGAGCTGATTTCACCAGAAAAGAACACACACATGGTGCCTGCAGCAAGCTGGATGGCAGAGCAGTTCCTAAAACTACAGCTTGCAGGAAAACTGTAACCATAACCTCCAGTTCAAGAACCCTGTCTAATTCTTGCTTAATTTACCAGGTTAATTAAAGGATAGGTGACGTGCTGTTTTGCTTGCGTAATAACCTGAAATAAAGAATGTCACTGCAACCACATCCTTTGTCATTTTTGTAAATCCTTTCCTTGCTCCGCTTTAACAAAAAGATTTTAGTGTACTTCTTTCTAGGTCTCCTCTCAAACTTATTTCAAACAACTGATGCTTGTGTTTTCTTGTCTTATTACTTTGTGACCAAGCCTAAGTTCAGTTTTCAGGAAGAAGGAACAGGGTTGTGAAAGTATTTTCAGACAGGCTCCAGAAGACTTCAACAGACAAGGCATCATCATCAGAGGGGGACAGTTTGAAATGCAAACCACTACTGAGCCCACTAACCTACCAAAGAATAACACTTTTGTTATTGCGTGGCTGCACACACAAAACTACCTCTGAGTGTTTTCATGGCTTGCAGGTACAATGACGAACAAGTCATTTATCTGCAAATTTTGTCAGCCAGAACCACAGCAAGTAAAGAACATACACAGCTGTGTCCAAAAATAGGTTTGCTTTTGACAAAACTGTAGAAGACAAATGAGAAACATGAATGCATTAACAACTTAACTTACCTATTTATTTCTTATATAATATCCAAGTGCTTTCTGCTGCCTGGCATCAATTGCAGCATTTCTTGTTTGGTATTCTTACTGCTGGAGCAAAGAGAGCAGGCTGAGTACCGCACAGAACAGAGATGCTGGCTCTCCTCGGAGACTACAGAACCATACAGAGATAATGTAAAATAAATTAAAAGTGTCAAAAGAACAAGGTTCTCCAAAACAGTTTAGGAATCCATCTTTGCCAAGGAACTTAATGATGAAAACTTTCATTAAATAAAAATAACCAGACAAAATCCATTGCAGCAAGTGAGATGTCTCCATATCCTCAAGTGCCTGGTGCAGCACGGACAAAGCAGTTGTGTGATATTGGAAGAAAGGATAAGCACTCTTGGATCTCCATTTTTTTTTCAACTTAATTTCAAACACAATTTGGTGTCTTCTAATTACTCATTTGTAAAGTAATAAATGAGGGAAGTCCAACATCTAATCCTCCATTTGTAAAATTAAGTAAAAGCTATCTAAATGCCCTAAACCAGAACACTGGTTTATATATGTAGACCACCAGTATCTTGGAAGGCAATACAAAAGCCACCAAATATTACAATCAAAATGCATTTTGGTTCCAAGCCATCATTTAGTTTCAGGGTTCATCTTATAAAGCAATTCGTACAGTCTGCTATCATTGCCCTTCTGTTTGACAGAAAACCAAATAAGCCAGAAAACCACTGAAGGCAAAAATAGCTTTAAAACAAACAAACAAAAAACACACATCACACACACTCCCCACACACCCCCCCAAACAGAACACCCACATTCACAGAATCACTAGGTTGGAAAGGACCTTCAAGATCATCAAGTCCAACCATTAGTCCAGCACCACCACTTTTTATTACACCATGCAACTGGGAGACACAGAACAACAACAAAAAACCCTCAAGTTTCAGCATGGCACACCACAGAATTTCTACCGTTTCGTATTCCTAAAACATTGCTCATATGGTTGGTAGAAATCAGTAAGAGAAAGAAAATGGATTCAGTAACAAATACAGTGTTGGGCAAAAATGACTGGTAATGAAGAAAAATCACCACACGATGGCTCCAGATACAGAGGCTTTTGAACAGAGTTGCCTTTAACATTCGTAGGAAGCTACCACTACTAAACAAGCCAGCTAGCCCTGCAGCAGCAGGAGTGAAATAATACCACAAACAGAGCTCACCCACTTCTGATCTAGGCAACACAGAGGTGACTTGCTTTTCCCTACTTTCTCTGGGTCACCTGCCATGTAAGAATACGGGTCACTGCCCTCTCATCTGTAGTCTGGAGAAAACTCTTTAGAAGGCACCCAGGAGGATATTCAAGAGTACTGAATGGGAAACAGCAAGGAAAATGATGGAAACCCACTTCTTAGAGTCACAGGAAGAAGTGGAATGAAGCAGCCTCTCTCCCATTTACTCATTCAAAATCCTCATCAGGGTAGGATGGCTGCAAGCAAACTAAAAGTAACTTAAATACAAAGGATTAGTTCTTAAAAGGCCACCATGAATTACCATGCACTTCGCTTTAAGTATCTCCTGTAAGATTGTGAACAGACTAATTAGTGATAAATGGTAATTTGTCTGTTGGGACCTCAGTTTTTAAAGCTCTGAGTCACAAACAAAAAGAACCCCTCTCTCCCAGGTTGGCTGTTCATAAATTAATCACTAGGAGGTTTCTTGTACCTTCTTTCAGGACTTTTGATACCAAACAGAAACACAGGTTTGAGACGCACAGTTCTTTCTTATTCTCCAGAGACGCCTCTCTCTCACCTCCACTCCCACACCTACTGCAGAGCAAAGACATCACACAGGTGTCCAGAGTAAGAGCTCTCATGGCAGAAATGAAAGGCACCTTTCCTTCCAGCTGTTTGTAGCACTGCAACATTTCACGAACATCTGTGGCTGTGCTCTGGTAAATCCATCATACCATGATAAAGCACTATCTCCTCGAGCTCCTGCATGACGAAGCTTGTGCTGTTAACTACAAAGGCAGACTTGCATTTCTGCGGCAGAGCCAAGATATTATTTATATCATTTTTTATATCGTTCCATTGTGTTGGTCTTCCTTTCCCTTCAGAAGAACTTTCAGGAAAATTAATGGATAGAGTGGGGGATGTATCCTGCCATGAGGTTTTGTTACACAGCGTTAGGCTGTAGGAACAAGCTAGATGTTTTGTTAGAACAAGTCACTGCGAGAGACCTGTGAAACTGGCAGGTAGAAAACTGGATGCTGAAGCAGCAAAACCCAAAATCCTGTCCCACCCATCTTAACTAAACCCCATGAACTACCTCAGTGACCAGCAGAAATGAGGGGCAGCTGAAGAACAGACTGCCCTCCACACTGTTAAAAGTTATAGGTAACAGACAGGCAGCATGCAGATGCTGGTGACAACTCCCAACACGTTACTCTACATGCATAGTAAGAACACAGCAGAGCAAGAGCTGTACTGGCAAAAAGTACGCTTTTGCTCCTTGGAGTTAAGCTTACTCAGCTGAGAGAGGCATGCAAAGTGGTTTTGCTGGTATGCCAGTATCTTTACACCAGTGCTGGAGTATACCAGAGTACTGGAGACAGAAGAAATAGGCAGAGCCTAAGGGCACCAACTGCAGCTACTTTGTGCTATATGAAGAAAATTAGAGTGTGGCAAGAGTCAAGGGAATGTTCTTTGCCTGAACTGTAAGCTGCATAATAATGCTATCAACAACAGCCTATAAAATATTCAGTAGGTATCTCTTTCACTGACCTGATAAAACGTATAGCTCGGGGCCAAGAGGTTCACCATCTCAAAATTTTCCACTAGGACCCTGATGCAAATTAATACCAAACAGCATGTGCTGTCATTACAGCATACAGAAAAACATTAGAATGACTTCTAAAACAGCAAATCCCTCCTGGGGGAAGAAAAAAAAAAAAAAAAAACAACCAATTGTTGTTTATTCTACACTGAGTAAAACCAGCAATTACACCACCAGTGAAAAAGCTTCTCTACTATAGGGCAAAGTATCTGTTAACAACATACCCACAAGCCACCTCCTCCTCCTTCAGCACACCAAGACTGACGGACCTCAGTGAGGCTTTGTTTCAGGTAATCCACAAGCAACAGAGCCAAATTCAAGTTCATCGTGATTACTCAGCAGAGCGAACACTAGTATCAAAAACTACGTGGGTGCTGTCTCAGTTTAGGAGGATTCTGTTATCCAAAGCCTCAAGCTGGATTTTGCACCCCACAAGACTTGGGCAACGGCTAAGAGAAAAGGGAAGCAGGTTCGCCTCCTTGGTCTGCTACCACTGGCTGTCCAGTTTGGTCCAAGAGGCACAACGTATCAGTGCAAACAAACTCCAATTTCAACTGATTTTCCTGAGAATTTTAAAGCTGTCTCACATGGTATTCGTACAGAGGTTACTTTCAGGAGAAGACGGAAAGCTTAAGGTGCTTTCTATCCATGGCTACTAGTCACATCTTCAGGAAACAGCATACACACCAAAAGGCATTGGTCTCTACACGAGGAACCTCTGAATCAACAAAGAATTCAGTTTAATAGGATAGGTGAAAGAAAGATTTAAGATCCACAGAAGTCAAGCCTGAAGTCTATCTAAGGTGCTGACTTCAATCTCTCTGAAGAGGACAAAAATGACAAGGGCACAAAGGCAACTGTGCTTTAACTAAACTTTTTAATAGGGATGGATCCAAATAACATACTGTAAGCCAGTTAACAATCTTCACTGAAATCTTATTACCTTAGTGAATAAATTAATGGTCAGTTGAATTAAAAAAAAAAAAGCAAGAATTGAGTAAAGATATTACAAGTCCTTTGAGGAACACTTCCACTGCTACAGTTACTGTTTTTGCTGATACACACCCAAAAACGTATTGTGATGACCCTTATTTCTCCAAATGCCTCCACTGCAGCACCTGCAATATTTCAATGACTAATTCATGTAATGACTTATAGTCCATTATCAGGTGGGCAGCTCTTTGGTAAAGGTGTGGCAATGGATTCTTTGCTTTCTGTCAGTGCTCGCGGCGGATGGACAAAAACACTGAACTTGACACCTTGGTTAGAGGCTGCCCTCACAAAACCACTATTTGCAGTCATGGTGATGGCTTTTAAAGTGTCTCCTGTCCCAAAAATGGTAAGAGAACGGCTATTGATTTTTGAACTCGCCACTAGTCCTAAGGCACGGTCAGACGGCTGATCTGGCACCACACGAATTCTTTTAACAAGCAACGCAGCTCGCTCTTTCTCCCCAGGTCCTCCCAGTGTTTCCAAGATGGACTGAAAATCTCTGACAGCAGATTCACAGGCAAAGAGCTCTTTCCCCTCCATGAACTCCTCCAGCTGAGGCAGGACTCTCTCCCTCCTTTCTTGAGCCGCTTGCTCTGTTAGCACTTTTTCTTTGAAGATGAAGTAGCAGCCACCATAGCTCAGAGCAGAAACGTAGGTTATCAAGGTAGTGATGTCCAAGTTCACTCTATTGCACACGTTTACTTTGATCTGGGTAGGAAAAGCAATGCTGGCCACTAAATTCTCCCGGTCTACTCTGGTCACCTGCAGGAGTTCAGGGCCTTCTTCATCTGATTCGCTGGCACTAAGGTGCTGGTTTTCTGTAGATGGCTCCGCCAGTGAGTTCACAGCCACAATGTCTCCTCGCACAGATATTCCCATCTCCTTGAGTCTCTCTGCCATAGGACTGGACACACTGTTGTAGAATGCAAAGATTATGTGGGGATTGCTGTACTCCACTGGCTGCTGACGGCTTGCTTGCAGGAAGTCCTCTGCCTGCTCAATAACGCTTTTGTCACCATACTGGCCTCTCCCCAGCCAGATGTTATGCAGAGCCTCAGCCTTCCGACCGATGGCCTTCACCCATGTGTGACCTCCATTTGCGACAACATCTACCACCAGTGTCTGTTTGTCTCCAAACCTGTCCTCATAGGCAAAGACATGGAGGACACTGACAACGTCCTCCAGGTTCTCTGCTGACTGAATAATGGCTTGGAGATGGGTAAGGTTTGTACTCTGCAGATGGGATTCTTTAATGGCCACCTTCCCTGCTTCCACTTTGTGTAAGAAGTTTAGTTCAGCCTTCAGTTTGCCACATAGTTTTGCCCCACCTTCTATTCTCCTTTTCTGGGACTTGGAAAGAGCCTCTGCTCTGTTGATCAATTCTTTGGCAACAGCAATTCTTTCAGAAAGCAGCGACTGCACAGACATATTGGAAACATTATTCCTAGCAAGTGAAAGCAAAAGAGAAGATTGTTATTGCATGGTCAAGAATAAAGGCAATCAAAAGAGGTCTTTGCAACAGTATACAGTGGAGTTTTGCAGTAGGTTTAGTGCAACAGCTACCCATATTGTCAAGCACAAGCATCAGGAACCTCACCACAAGTCCCACCAAAGAGTTCAATTCCTTTCCTTCGCCTCTGGGGACCCAACCTACAGCCTCAGAAGATCTCAGTTCTCAGCAAGGGAGAACAGTAGCATTCAAGTCTCCACACACACTTTGCAAGTTTGTGGACTTTCCCCCACATGTGAGCCCTTCACTGAGCTAGTCACTTAAAGAGATCTCAACTTTCACAGCTCATTTGCAAAAGTTACCATCCAGTGCAAAATTAGAAATCTTGTTAATGCTATAAGCAAACCTTGCCTGTCCCTCTCACCACAGTTACCATTAAAATATAAAAGCTACCCATCATGCTTACAGACATACATAAAAACTGAAGTGAAGTCCGGCTCCCAGCAAGTATTTCAACACAACGTAGAGGAAGCCCATTGTATTTTACAGTTATGGGCAGCATAGCTCTGTCCTCTACAGCTTCCAATTTACATTGCACAACTCAGTAAATGAGCCTTAAAAAGCCCTGGCAAAGTTTCAACATTACACAGCATCACAACAGACTGTAATTCATAATTCTAGCATCAAGAAAACCTGGAAATCTCTGTTTTCTCTGGAAATCTAGAGATTTACTCTGGTGCATCTGGTAAGTCTATTCCTTCGCATCCGTACTTAGTATGTCTCCCTGAAGTAAGTATGATAGGAATTACTTAACTAAATGTGGGCTGGGTTTGAAAAACATAGGATTCAATACCGAAGCAAACAATACTGTGTTTTGTGACACGCAGTAAATAGCCACCATGAATAGTGAAGTTAATCAATTTTGACTCTCAACTACAAGTATAAACACATGCTCCTGTAATTCTTACCTAAGCTGCATGTTGAAGCAAACTGGTATTAAGGGCAAGACAAACACAGCTTCAGCTGAAAATGAGCAACAGGACACAGCCTGGGTCCTATAAGAGGCTCTGCCAGCGCAACTGCGAAGCCTGGCTTCAAGCAGCTGAAATCACACTTGCGTTCTGCACAAGTTCACATACAGTCAGCGTTAACCGCTACTGGCCCAGTCAACACCCAACATCACCAAAGACTTCCCCTTCTTCTCAACCAAAAAGCCTAATGTCTTCCAAGATGACCTACCAACTCTCTTCAGGGTCAAGAAGAGCCCAGTGAAATTAGCCGTTCCCCCCGCAAGTCCTCACCATTGCCACGAGTTTATTCTTCTATGTAAAGCAATGAGTAAAACCCCCCAGTTACTACTTTGGCAACTCTCACCAGTGCAGCTTCAACTTCTACAAACGTAAAAAGGCTTCAAGATGAAGCTTACTTCAAGCTTTCCAGTGAAAGTAAGCCCACAAACTGAACTACTTTTTCGGCACAACTGCGAGTTACAGGCGGCCTCACTATCAACCGCAAGACCTCAGAAGAACT
>NW_010552051.1:0-320 GCF_000687285.1 Phaethon lepturus
GCGCTGGGCACACCGGGGAGTCAGGGTGGCTCCCACCGGCTTTCCAGGCTGCCTGTTGCAGGAGGTTTAAAACCAGCTCAGCTTCACCTTCCCAGCACCAAACCACCCTAAAACACCCGCCGCCTCTCCGCAGGTGCCGGACAAAGCACCACCCCGTTTGCCAGTCCTACCAACAGCCCTATTTTTTGTTCACCAGCATGCGGAGGAGGGTGCCAGCTCCCGGGGCCGGCGCACGCTCGGCCCCAGCCATCAAGTCGCTCATTAGTAAGGCTGGTGAAGGCGGTTTCATTCCCCGCGGATTAGAAAGGCAGATGGGGACA
>NW_010552051.1:388-3783 GCF_000687285.1 Phaethon lepturus
CAGTGATCTCAACTGGACAGACTGGGGACGTGGTCCGGGTAGACTGGGAGGAGCAGCTGCTGCCAAGTGCACACCAAGGCAGGGAGGGCACTGGGGCTGGGTTGTGGGGAGGGTTTTTTTAATGATTTATTACTTTACAAAAGACAGAGCTCTGAGCAGCGAATGCTCGTCCCGCGCTGTGAACGGCAAAGCTTTGTATCTGAGAATTTTTTTAGAGTTTTTGTTTCTCTGGGGCTCTGGGAGAGCAAAGCCACCGCAGCTCCCGCTGCCACGCAGCAGCCGAGCCGCACCGAGCCTCTGCGCGGAGACAAGGCAAGGGTTTTGTCTTGGGTGCAGATTGAAAGCACTGCTTAATCAGCACTCCGCGAGACAATCCAAATTCCAGGAACTGGAAGGGGCTTGTGTCCCTGCCAGGCGTAATATCCTGCAGCCCAGACTGGCCCGGCTGCCAAAGCACACGGTATCTGCAGCGAGGACCTTGCTGGGAGCCAAGAAGCACACGCATTCAGCTGGATACAGCAGCAGCACCGGCAAATACTCATTTTAATGAGCATCGGGGGGAAAAAAAGAGATAAATCACCAGCTTCACAGCACTCTCTAGGCAGAGACACCCACCGAAGCTTTTAAGACCAACACACAGAGCATCCTGCTCCAGAAGAAGCCGCAACAGGACTCGCAGGATTTCTTTGTCCTGTTTGTTTCTTCTGTCCGTTGGCTTCAGGCATCGCCCATCACCCATGTGTCAAGGCAGCAGGTGGTGACATGGGCCCACATCGGACTGAGCAGGGCTTTGCCCTTTGCCAGGGGACGGGATCTGCTGTGATCCCTGAGCACCCCCAGGCATGGAAGAGGTCGATGCAGCTTTCTATAGCGGGAACCTCCTCTTTGCCAGGGGTAAATCAAAACCCAACCGTAGCCTTATTGGAACAAAACTGTTTTCCCAGGTAATGGACAAACTCTGTCGCTCTAGTAAAATATCCCCCTCTTACGAAGTGGCAGAAAGGCTCATCTTCCAGCTTTGCTAAAAGCTGTTCATTTCCCCCAGTCCTGCCCCAAACACCACCAATGGCTCCAGCTACCCTGGTGCCCACCCTGGCAGGGAAGGAAGGTGGGGCTTTTGACAGCTTTTTACGTTTCTAGAGCCCTTTAGAAGTCCAACACATCCAGAGCTTGGTTCTTCCCCGTGCATCATGAAAGGAGACCTTCCTTCTGATTTATGGGTCAGAAGATTTGGTCTCCATATGTTGTGACATGAGAAAACCCAGACTGAACTCCTGCACGTTTATTTGTGATCTCCCTGGAATGAAAAACCCCATTGAGCTGTAGCCCAACTGAGATCAGTCCTGAAGTCTGACGACTTCAGAGTCATCCTTCTTGCTAATTAAGACCAGCTCCTGGTAAATGTTCAAACTCTTTCTAAACCAAGCTGAGCCTTGGAGGAAGGGGTGCAGAAAAAGTAAAATCTCACACTCAAGAGATGACTTCCCAGGTTGCGGGAACCAGGGGCTGAATTCCCAGCTGCCAGTAAAACTGTGCCCTTCTTGGCCAGAACATGGGGACACCACACTGGGATGAGCTTTTCCAAAGTTTTCAGCCTTTCTTCATCAAAATTAAAGAAATTTGGTAAGTATCAAACCCTTTCTCCCTGATATCTCAGACATCGCAGGAACAGGGCAAGTTTCTCAAAGGAAAGTTCACAATTTTAGTGAGAAGTAGTTAAAACTGTGAATTTTGATCATATGAACTTTTCCTGTTGTTCATTGCTAAAACCTGGGATGAAGCAGAAAGCCAAGGTGCAATGCACATTCACCTCACCTTCCCTCGCTGTGCCCATCAGGTCATTTCCACACCCAAAACCTGCTTTCCCCATGCCACTGCAGTGGCAGACACACCAGAGAGGAGGCAAAATTGAGCATGGGCTGCTAAGATCACCAGTAAATGAGAGGGTCTTGCTAGTTTGGCTTTCAGGTCTACCAGGGAGCTCCCTCGCCCCAGTTGCATGCGCTAACAGGGTGGGCTCGGTGACGGACATGGTATAAGACGAACCATGTAGTGGTATAGCTTGCACCTATAGCTACGCAGGCTGGGGATCCGGGTGCTGGGAGCACAGGAGCACACCAGCCAGAGAGTGGGAGAGCGGAGCAAACCCTCTGGCTTGCATCTCCTCAGTAGCTGTGCCACAAACTGCAGCACTCTGGGCTTTACTGGTACCTTTGGGGCAAACCTGAAGCAAGATAGCCCACGTGCATTTCCCAGAGCTTGTCAGATTATTTATGAAGGGTTCAGTTATTGATTCCTGCCAGATTTTTTCCTGACCCCAGGCCCATGTGAATCCTGCTCTTGGAAAATGCCTCCGAACCCACTTGGGCAGCGATTGTGTCTCCTGGGCAGCGTTTCCGCTCTTCGTGGCCAGCTGGCAGCAGCAGCGCAGCCGAGACCGTACACCACCAGCCCCTCGCAGAGGAACATTTCACCGCTGCTGGGGCTGCGATTTGGGGAGGGGGGGAGAGACGGTGGGAGGGAGGAGTGCTCGAGCTGGTGACAGCAGGCTAACACATCGGCGGCATGTGCCTTCTCAAGCCTAGCCCCAACTCTGGGGTTTAGAGCATTTCTGTTAATAAATGTGAGATGCTTCACTACTCCCTCCTGCTCTTTCCGATCGCAAAGGCATTGAACACCTCTGTGATTTGTAGGACTGTTTGCAACCCATGGACACTGCTGTAAAATCTGCCCACCGGATTGCTGCTGTGCCGGGGGCAGGCTCCTCCGTCGGCAGGGACAGGCAGTTGTGTCCGTCACGTTGAGCCCACGGTCCTGGAGCCTTTCATACGATGCCTAGTGCCTGCCTCTGCATTAGGTGCGATGTCCTCTCATAACCCACCGTTTCCGTTTGCGTATTTGCTAGGACATGAGAAGAAACTAAAAATAAAGGTGGAAGAAACCCTTTCTCATTTTATACATAGTGATGCTGCAGGGAGCCGGCTGCTGTGGGCAGGATCCTGCACGTGTGGGTCCGGCCACCCAGGCTGGGCTCGGCGGGGCAGCACAGAGCAGCCTTGCCCACAGCCTGGCTACAGACCCACTCTCCGAAGACCAACTGGGCATCACCCCAGCTCTGTGAGCTGTGATTTGGTGCAACCAGTTTTTTGGTGCAACTGGCCCCGTCCTGATAGGAGCCTGATCCTGGGAGTCTTTAGTGCTAGCAGCAAGCGTGGCTGAAAACGCAGCAGGACTAATGCCTTTGTGGTGCAAAGTAAAAAGCACTTGTTTTGCGGTATTAACTAAGGTGCCCGTGAAGGTTAATGGGATCCTATGCGATCTCCTTGGTCAATAGGTGGGTATCAGCCCCCCCCATCTCCCCCTGTCCCCCACGGCACCATTGGAGCTGTGGTCCC
>NW_010552051.1:3805-4122 GCF_000687285.1 Phaethon lepturus
AACGGCGAAGCGCGATGTTACCAGCCAGCACCAAGATTTAATTGGAGCCTTTGAAAGGTGAGAAATTTTTCCTCTGGCTCTAGAAATAAGTGTCTCTGAAGCTGAGCGCTGCGGCTGGTAGTTTCTCGCAAAGGTATTTTTTACAGTAACTGGTCTAAGTTTAGAAATCCGCTTAACAAATAGCACGGAAGCTCCTCTCAGCACAATTCAGAAGACAGTCGATTTGCTGTTTGCTAACGATTTATTTTTTAGCCCGGCGCTGCGGGTATGTGGTGGTCTCGCTGCACTCTGCCAACGTGAGAAGAATCTGACAGGTC
>NW_010552052.1:0-2817 GCF_000687285.1 Phaethon lepturus
GGGCCGAGGCGCGGAGAGGGGCTGAGAGCAGCGCACGGGGGGACGGGAGCGCCATCGCAGGGGAGCTGCGGTTACCCCCATATTTTCAACCACCGCACCCGCCGCCAGCAGTCAGGGCCCGCGGAGCGCTCCGTAGGAACGGAGCTAGCGCGGGTCTCTCCCCCTTCCTCCCCCCACCTCCCGGGTAAGGCAAAGAGAAAGATAAATCAAGAAACCCCGGCACTGAAAATACGCCGCAGATATTTGCGGCTCGAAACGGGCATTTCGCATTTGGCTGTGTAACGTGTCGACTCGGGACTTCAAGAACTTAAAGAGTGCCAGAAAATCCCCCGCAAAGAAGCCCGGGTCATTATAAAGACGATATCTAGCCACCATAAGCCTTTGAAATGACCTTTGGCTCGTACAGCAATAACTCACCACTTAATGAACAACCAACGGAAGCGCCTCCGATAGCTCACAACACAACAGACCTTACAACTTTCCACCAAGTCTTCTCTCTCCCTATCCAAACGCAGTAGGATGCAACATTCCCCTTCCAAATCATCTTAATTTATGCTGGCAAAGCGGAGTTAGGGAAGTAGAGCTTCATGATTACACATGATGCTCGCCCAGGTTCTTGGCCCGGGCCTGTCCCGGTAACATCTTATATAATACATTCACGTGGGCGTACGTCAACTTTAAGTGCGTTTTTTTTTTTTTTTTTTTGAAGAGAGTTCATTAGAAATAACACTCTACAGGGTGTATGAAGCGTAAGTTGCGTTGCACCTTTAGCCCCTGAGCACAGAGATCGTAACATCGCAAACCGAGTTATTGTTAGCCGCTCTTGATTAACACGGTTAAGTTTTCATTTTGTGCCTAATTAATTATCGACTTCTCATCCCTTTCCGAAGCGGCTCCTCAGCCCTCACAAGCGATAGCCTTCTTGCTCTAGACATGCTTTACTTGGCGAGAGCTTGGCCGAGTACCGAGGTTTCCACGGCCAGAGGAACAGCCCCAAAGTTTGTCCAGCTGAGAGAGGAGCCCAGGCGCGCTGGCGTTGTGCTCTGCTCCCAGCGCCACTCCTGCAGAGCCGGCCTGGGAGAAGGAGTTGTCAGAGCTAAATCCCGGGAAATCTTTAGAATTATTCAGGCGTAGGCCTAATATAGGTATTATTGAAATTTTAGGTGAAGTTGTAAGTGAGTGCTTCCATCGAGCTAAATGAAATGCTGCTTGCAGTAATTGGATTCAGCTGACTAACTTGGCAGGCCGGCAGCTTGGAGGCATACAGCTAAGAAAAATGTTCACTGCCCTTAACTTCTGATCGAGCAGAGCAACACTCAACAGAAGGGGGGAAAAAAAAATAAAACAAAAAAAACCCCACCACACCTGTCTCCCCTTCCCCTCGCCTCCGTGTCCCGCGGGGCACTTCGGCCCCCACGGAGGGCTCACCGGCTGGCTCGGGGTGGGCAAGGTCCGGCGCAGCCTTACACCCGCTCCTGCTCGCCAGCACAAAGCCGGGCTTTACGCCGCTAATAAACATAACCGCGAGTTCACCCGAGCTCCAGGCAGTCCAGGAGAGAGTGGGAAGAGGCGCTCCTGGGAGAGCCGGGCTGGTGCAACAGCCCAAGAGGGAGCTGAGCTGCAAATGCATGCGAGGAGGCTGTGGGGCCGCTTCCAGCCCCTCAGTCCGCCCAGAGAGGCACCGGTGTCCCCCCTAGGCACCTTCCCACCGCCTTATTGATCAAACCGCACAAATGCAGGGCAAGAAACTTCTCGGTAGATAAATATCAGCCCGTGCTTCAAACAACATGTGTTAAATGGAAGCCATGAGCGTACCAGTAATATCAACACTAAAACAACTGGGGGAGGAAAAAAACAGCCACTGAGGAACACGAATGCGCGGCGAGGGGAAAAGGTACGGGGAGACACTTGGCAGGGATATTTAAGAGACCCTATGTAGGGGCTACATTACCGATGAGCCTATTTTAAATCGCCCTTTACAAATCAACACGGCTACCCCCTGCCCGGCTACCCACGGCAACGCGTTAACGTGATGCTCAATCTTACTTTGGCAATGGGAGCATCTAGCAAAGTTCTCTCTCTCTCGTTTCTTCGCTTATTTGCAATTCCCTTCCTGAAGCCACCGAAAATTGGGAATAGGATAGGGAGAAACGTCTTCCCCTAGCCTCTGGGAAGGAGCCCACTTTTTATTTAAAGAGCCTAATAAAAGGAAGATACAGCTTAAAACGTTCAAGGAGGTGGAGACCACTCCTTGCATTTGCAGCCGTTATGGGCAGAGATTGCAAACAAATTCCAGACAGTCTCTGAGCAAAGGCGATAATGCAGCCCCTGTGGTTAAAGGTCCCATTTTGTCATGCAGTTGCTTACCTGGGTATCAATTTATCATAAACCTGGGCTCCTCACTTTTCGGGATCTGCGCTTGCAGTTCTTAGAATATATCCTTCACCCTTTGTCTGTAGACAATACTCTCCTAAACCTGATCTTGCGGTTTTACAGACATTTCCATACACCAGAATTCCCGATAGAACGAAAACAGGCTCAGGCTCAACTACCAATAAAAGAGAGCGAGCGGAAATCGGAATTTGTTGGGCTTTAAAAAAAAAATTAAAATTTTTTAAAAATCAACACACAACCTTTTGGCCATCAGCCTCCTGGAACCAAAGGCAGCAGCTGGCCGGCTGGTGTTTTGTTTTGGATTTAAATCGGGCGGCCATTGATGAATTTGGGGGGCGAGCAGGAGAAACCCCTTTATAATCAGAAATATAGGCACTGCCTTAAAATACAGGCATATTCGCCCACGTGATCGCAGGAGCGGCT
>NW_010552053.1:0-1342 GCF_000687285.1 Phaethon lepturus
GCTCGCCTGCCCCAGACCGCCAGACCTGCTGCAAGCAGAGATCCGTGCTGTGCAACGGCACTCGGGGAAGCTCAGCTCGTCACAGGGTTTGGGAAATTCATCACTGGATAAGCCTGCAGAAAAAAATGTCTCGGATGCTCAAGGGTATCAGCTGCCCATGCCAGGAGATGGTTTGAGCACATCTGTGAGGGGAGGAGGGCTGGGGACCAACAGTGCTGAAGATGCCCAAGGTCTCCACAGAGTGGTTTGGGTTGGAAGGGACCTTTAAGGCCATCTCGTCCCACCGCCTGCAGTGGGCAGGGACATCTCCAACTGGAGCGGGCTGATGCAGCCCAGCCCTGAAAGGTGCGAACCATCACCACTTCTCCCGCCTCTGGTCAAGATTTGGTAGCTCAGCAGCTCTGGAAACCATGCCAACAACGTAGATTGACAAAAAAAAAGCAGCATTTGGCCCCGAGTCCCTCCAATATTTGTTTTTACTATAAAAGGAGAATTGGACTGTAGATGACACATGGGTTAGATGATTTAGTTACACAAGTAACTGGGAAAGCAGAGTGTTATGTTTTCAAATGCCCTTTTCTGCTTGTGACAGTTCGAATTCTTTTTAAACTTCACCTCAGGCTATGCACGCTGTTCTGTCTCCAGACCTGTGGCTACGCTATTTTAAGCGCCGATAAGCACGGCCTCACTACCAGGCACCGCTCCTCCCAAAGCATCTCCATCCAACAACCACCTTGAAGAGCTTGTCAGGAAAGCCAGCTCTTTGGTCTTCCGCATATGCAAAACCGTTATTCTTCCAGAGGAACAAAGCCTCCTTGTGGCCAGCTAGGTCTGGAAAGGAGAGCCGGGGGGGTCCGCCTGAGGATGTCCTTCGTCGTTCTGGTGCCGCGAGCACACCACCAACCCCACCGGCCCGGGCTAGCGGCTTTCTCCTCCCCTCGTGGACTTCCCTTTGCCATCACGAGGTTCTGCTTCCTGACGGCAACCGGGAGGCAGACAGTGCTGGAGGGCAAACCGGGACCTAGTGCGGCAGATTGCAGCAGGTGTTAGGCTCAAAGCCTCAGAGGGTTACTGTTATTAATGTCTTTTTGCAGCCATTTCACAAAGACTACCACATGATAAAAAAATACAGCCTCAAAAGCAGTAACAGTAAAAGAACGATGGGTGAGACTTTAATGCGAAGCAGCGCAGAGCAATCCGGGGGCTCTGCCTCAGCTCCAGCTACTTTATGAACTGGAGATGGAAGCCAAACTGCAAAATGCGTAACGTGGATTCCCCAAGCAGAGCCCTGAAGCTGGCCAGAGCTGCGGGGTTGTTTGGGGCCGCCTCTACCAGCAAGGTG
>NW_010552054.1:0-257 GCF_000687285.1 Phaethon lepturus
GGGGGAAGGAGGGCCCGGAGCCACTGAGCCCCGGGCTGTAGCCCCGGGTGTAAGAAGCAGTAAACCGGGGAGGAGCACCGAGCTCGCGGTGTAACGAGTGTGTCCTCGTTACCTTCACCGTGACACCGAGCTTGTGGACGTGAAACAGGACACAGCGTGCGGCGATGCCCGTCACCCTGCCCGGGCCCATTAGGAGGCCCTGTCCGCAGCTGACAGGTTACGTGCTGTGCCAGCAGTGTGACCTCCCGGCAGGCTGG
>NW_010552054.1:298-1917 GCF_000687285.1 Phaethon lepturus
TGGCAGGAGCCATTTGGCTCCCAAAAGCCTAAGGCCTTGCCCGTGAGAGCTGCAGTGATGTCTGGCGCGGAGAGGAACGCGACAGAGACTCCCCTTCAGAAGGCCACCTGATGGGGAAGACAAACCTCAGAGCATCACAGTCTGTGAGGGGCTGGAGTTTCACAGCCCTGGCTGCTGTTGGCCAAGGAGATCTTTCTCCTGCAGATAAAGAAATGTGTCTTGCAGCTCGCACTGTCCTCTTGCAACTGGTTGAAAACTGGTGTCTAGGTCTCAGAAGGACATGAAGCGTGTGCCTTGGTTGTCTGGTTGCCAGGGCTCTAGGTGGAAGAAGATAAATGGGGCAGAGTACAAGGACCACCTCAGCGTTAAAGCCTTGGTACACCACGGCATGTTGCTCTCCTCCATTAGAGATGGCTGGACTGTGCCCCGGTTTGTTTTCACAGGAATGAGGAGCTCTCTCCAGTTTTTGCTGTGCTTTCTCCCATCAGGGGGAAGTGACATCCATGCTGGACATGAACTCCAGCCAGTCTGGCTGGGAGGGAGGGGGCTGTGGGGGGGCTTGGGATGAATGGCGGAGCAACACTTCACAGTTCACAGTTCTGAGCGTACCTCTTCACCGTCGCAGAGAAAAGTAACTTGACAGTGGATGCGGTGAAGCTGCACAATGAGTTGCAGTCAGGGTCCCTGCGTTTGGAGCGGACAAACAACAGCGCTCAGTTCCATATGGAGGAGGACGATGCTGCAGAGACTGCCACGGAGAAGACCTCCGGCACCTTCCTGAGCGGGCTGAGTGACTGCACCAACGTCACCTTCAGCAAGGTGCAACGCTTCTGGAAATCCAACTCTGCTGCTCACAAAGAGGTATGGGCAGGAGTAGGGCTGGCTGGGTGGGTCAGGTGGGCATGGCCCCCCGGATGCGAGGCTTGAGGGCACTGACGTGCTCCGCTTTCTGCTCGTAGATCTGTGCTGTGCTGGCGGCCGTGACAGAGGTGATCCGCTCGCAGGGTGGCAAGGAGAGTGAGACGGAGTACTTTGCCGCACTGGTGAGTGGCGGTCGTGGGGAGGAGGTGTGAAGGGAGCTGCTGTGCTTGTAGCCGAGGCCCTGGGTGTCCTTCTTCAGCAGAGATGCTGTTGGGCTGCTCCTGGTTTCTGTGCCTTCCTCCCCGAGGTTTGGGGTTGGAGAAGGGCTGGCCTGGTATCAACCCTCAGCTCACCCATCCTCTGTTCCCAGATGACCACGCTGCAGGTGGTGGAGTCCCCCGAGTCACTGGCTGCTGTCGCCTATCTGCTTAACCTCGTCCTAAAGCGGTGAGTGGCTGTCAGAGGAGGGGGGAGAGCTACCTGGCTCCTTCATGGAAGAGGTGCTGGTGCTGGCTCCCTTCCCCAGCCTGGGGAAAGGACACAACTAGGGTGGTCTGGGGACTTGCTTCCCTGTGTGACTGCCACCAGCTGCCTGCTCCTCACCCCACTGACGTGCCCCCTTCTCCTGGCAGGGTCCCAAGCCCTGTGCTTATAAAAAAGTTCTCAGACACCTCGAAAGTCTTCATGAGTATCGTGTCCTCGCAGGCCTGCAGCAGCTCCACCTCTGCCCTGCGGTGGGTGAGTAGCCAAGAGGCAGC
>NW_010552054.1:1976-4530 GCF_000687285.1 Phaethon lepturus
GAGTTGGGGTCAAGGCTGCTGCTGTAGGGAGCTGCTGGGTGCTCAGCCTGGGGCTGCTGCAATGAGGGGGGTTCTCTGTGGGCTGATGCTAACGCCCCTGCTGCTCCCTTGTCGTAGGTCCTCTCTTGCCTGGCCATGCTGCTGCGGAAGCAGGACTTGGCAGCCTGGAGCTACCCTGTCACCCTCCAGATCTATCACGGCTTGCTGAGTTTCTGTGTTCATACCAAGCCCAAGGTGAGCACCTGGTGCCCCTGGCAAGGGATGATGCTGCCTTTGGGACTCATTTCTGGGGCTGGCTGTGCCCCTGGGGTCCATGACTTGTACCCACCTGGGCTTTTCTTCCCCCAGGTGCGGAAAGCGGCACAGTATGGCGTGTGCTCTGTCCTGAGGGGTAGCGAGTTCATGTTTGGAGACGCAGCGCCTGAACATCACCCCGCAGCACCCTCCACTGCCAAGTTCTGCGTGCAGGAGATAGAAAAAGCTGGAGGTGTGGTGCCCTGGAGCAAGGGGTCTGCAGCTGAGTGCGGGGTCCCTGCAGCTGTGGGAGAATTAAGGACTTGAAGGGAAGAAGGGAGAGTGCAGCACCCTAGATTGCTGGGGAGGGTATGAGATGCCTCTGGGGCACCTAAAGCATTTTGGAGGGTTCTCAGCCATCTGTCTGTTGCTCTGCTCTTCTCAGAAGTCAGGGCGGTGTCCACCCCAGCTCCGTGGGTCAGCCCCCAGCGCTGTCACGGGGGCTTTGCCTCAGGCAGGGCTTTGCCATGGGGTGCCATAGGCTCAGATATTGCTCTGCTCCCACAGGCACCAAGGAGGCGACGACCACCCTGCATGTCCTCACCCTGCTGCGAGACCTGCTGCCCTGCTTCCCTGCGGCCGTGGTAAAGACCTGCTGCGAGACCTTGCTCCGAGTCATGACCCTCAGCCATGTGGTGAGTGTCCCCACGCCGGGGATGGCAAGGGCAGCCCCTTTACCCCTCAGCTGCACCCTGGAAGGGCTTAATCCCCCTCAGTTGCTGGCTGGGAGCCAGGAAACGCAGGATGCAAACACAAAGCAGCCTGGAGCAGCTGGTGCTTGCTGGCCTGCCTGCTGTGGAAGAGGGAGGCTGAAGATGGGGCAAAGTCGCAGCAATGCTGGGCTTCCTGGGGCAGAGCCTGCTTTGGCGTAGGGGGACAGTGGGTATAAAGCAGAGGCCCCCCCCATGACACTGTGTCCTTTGCAGCTGGTGACGGCATGTGCCATGCAAGTCTTCTACAGCCTCTTCAGTGCCCAGGCCAGCGTGGCCTGCCTGCCAGCCGAGCTCAATGCCCAGATCATCTCTGTGAGTGTGGGATGCCAGTGTGGGGAGGGACGGGGCTGGCAGTGCTGTGGCACCTGCCCACCCACCCTCTGCTTCCCCAGGCCCTGTACGACTACGTGCCCAGCACAAGTGACCTGCAACCACTACTGACCTGGCTGTCCACCATGGAGCGGGCACACGTCAACCTGGGCAGGTGCAGGCAGGGACCATGGCTGGGTGGGGGAATAGGCAGCTGCTTGGTCTCTGACCTGCTCAGTTTCTCTTCTCCAGGCTGCAGAAGGACCTGTGCTGGGCTCACCTGCCCCGGCTCTTCTCTGCTGCCATGAACTGCTTCCTCTCCCCACACTCCCAGGTGGTGGCATCAGCAGCGCAGACCCTGGAGGTACCGCACACAGATGCCTCTCCCCGCTTGGCTGCCCTGGGCCTCATGGGGGGCTCTGCCCAGGGGTTTTGGGGCTCACTGGGGAGTGGTGTGCCCCTCTGTGCCTGCCAGGCTGGGAGATCCATGGTCCACTGCTGTCCCATTTTCCTTGTTTGCCCTTGCAGACCCTCCTGAGCGAGTGTGTTGCTCCCCACATGGAGGACCTGGGCACCATCTCTGCATCTGCCCCAGCCCCTGCCGCCTACCTGTGCAAGATGTTCAGGTGAGGAGCGGTCATGTGGGAGCGGCTGTCCCTGTGGGCCCAGCTGAGCTCTGAGCAGCCTCTGCCTCATCCCTGATGGGGTCTGGCAGGCCTGGTGGGCACTCTGATCACTGCCGGGTCAGTCCCTGCCAGTATGATCATCTCCTCTCTCCTTTTCAGGTCAGTTGAGGAAGGCCTGACATACCGTTTCCATGCGGCATGGGATGAGGTGCTGCGGGTGCTGGAGGTCTTCTTCGAGACGTGTGGAAAGCAGTGCCACCCCATCATGAAGAAGGTGAGCCAGGCTGGGAGGGCACAGACTCATCCATGGAAGCAGGTGGGATGGCTGTGCTGCTGCCTGGGCTGCGTTGCCCTCTCCAAGCTGCAGAGCGGGGCCATCCTGGTGCCTGTTGTCCTGCCCATGCATGGGCACGGTGTGTGCAACTCTGGGACTTGGCACGGGGACAGGCAGGGCAGCTGGCATCCCTGGGCAGGCATAGTGAGTGACATGTGCTGGACCTGCTTCCGTGGCTCCTCTGTGACCATCCTGCCCTGTCCCCTCAGTGTCTCCGGTCCCTGTGTGACCTGCGTCTCTCCCCACACTTTTCCTACACCGGTGAAGTGGACCAGGCG
>NW_010552054.1:4561-14291 GCF_000687285.1 Phaethon lepturus
GGGGCGGGGGGGCCTGCCGTGAGCACCATGGGCCCTGAGGTGCTGCTCGAAGCTGTACCCCTGGAGATCGATGGCAAGGAGTGAGTACAGTCATGGGGTAGCAATTTTGCAGCCATTTGTTTATGTTCTTGTTCGGTCCCCATGCGGTGCTAGAGGTGTTTGGCTCTGCCGAGCCCCCTGTGCCCAGCTTTGGGGCTGGGCAGGGGTGCCCTGTGCCCAGAGGCTGGTGCCTGCAGTGCCCCTGTGCTCCCCTGATCTGTGCCTTCCCTCCCCAGGGAGACTCTGGATTTCCCCCGCAGCTGGCTCCTGCCTGTGCTGCGGGACTATGTGCAGGGTGCGCGGCTCGGCTTTTTCACCAGCTACTTCTTGCCCTTGGCAGCCGCCCTGAAAAGCAGAGGTGAGGAGAGTGGCACAATGGGGGTCCCAACGGGTGCGGTCCTGCACTATTAGGAGCCCCAGGGTGCTCTGTGGGACTTCCCTTCCCTCCCTTGGGCTGGAGCAGGGCTTTGCCACCTCTGCTGCTCTGCTCATCTCCCCATTCTTTTCTGCAGCCCTGGAGTTTACCCAGTCTGGGAAGAGTGTGGAGGCCAAGATCTATGACACGCTGCAGTGGCAGGTAATGAGGAGTGCTGGGGAGCCCTGCCATGGCATACCTGTGGTGCCAGGCTGGGGACCGGTGACTTGGCCTCCCACCTCTTCTTTTGCCTTCCAGGTCTGGACCCTGCTGCCTGGCTTTTGCACCCACCCCACAGATGTGCTGGGGGCCTTCAAGGGGCTGGCCCGCACCCTGGGCATGGCCATCAGTGAGCGCCCGGACCTCCGCCCCACCGTGTGCCAGGCCTTGCGCACCCTCATCCACAAGGGCTGCGAGACAGGTTGGGGGGAGACAGACCCTTGTGGTGGGTCCCTGTCCCCTGTGGTGACCCAGAGAGGAGAGATGCTGATCCATAACTCCCTGTCATCCTCTCCCTAGAGGCAGAGCGGGCAGAAGTGGGTCGATTTGCTAAAAATTTCCTGCCCATCCTGTTCAACGTGTACAGCCAGCCTGAGGAGGACGGGGGCAGCAGTGCTCAGCGCCGCTCTGTGCTGGACACTGTGCGCGCTTACCTGACCGTCACTGACCCCCAGGTGAGGGGGCCTGGGGCAGTAGGGCAGGCTGTGCTGGTTCAGGCTGGTGTCTCCCAGCCAGACCCAGTCTGATGGGGCTGTGGTAGGTACTTGACTTGAGAGGACAGGAAAAAAGAAGCTGGGCAGAGAGCAGTCCTTCTCTGCTGTTGTGGGAGGGACTCCTTCCCAGCCGGTGGTCTGAGATTTCCCAGTCTTGCAGCTGCACCTGGGGCATTGTGCACAAGTCCTTTGTGAATTTGCCCAGCTCTTTGTGGACTTGCTGGTGCTTCTGGTCTCCACAAAGTCCTGTGGCAAGGTGTTTGCCAGGTGGATTGCAAACTTGTAAAAGCGCTCCTTTCAGTCAGTTCTGAGCCTGCTCTGTGTGCCTGCCCTGCAGATGGTGTGTGGGTTCCTGCAGAAAGCCAGTGAGAAGCTGACCAGTCCCGAGAGCTCTGAGTTTGCCAGGTAACACCCAGGGGCTGGTGCTAATGGGTAAAGCTGCCAGCTTCCTCCCGGTGAGCAGTGCTAGGGCAGTCGTACTGTCCCACGTGGGATGAACCCCGCTCATGCATCTGATGACTTGCAGATGGAGTCCCAGCTTGGTCCGGGAGTGTTAGTGACTCTGCAGTCACCCACATGCTTGTCCTTCTCTGCTCTAGACTCTCCATCCTGGACCTGGTGGTGGCAATGGCACCCTATGCTGATGAGCAGTCCCTGGACTCCCTGTACTGCACCATCCAGCCTTCCCTCCAGGTGAGTCGGCTCCGAACCCAACAGGTGCAGCTGGTGCAGTGGGGCACCGTCTCCTTGCTGCCAGCTTGGACCCATGCTCTGCGGGCTGAGCAGCTGCTATAGGGGACAGGTCTCTGCTGGGTGGCATGGGGTGCTGCAGAGGTCCCTCCAAACACCATGGTGAGGGGGTGCCCTAATGGCAGGCATGTGTTGGCTGTCCCTGCAGAGCAAGGAGCGCAGCATGCAGAAAAAGGTGTACCGTGTGCTGGAGGAGGTGTGTGCTGCTCCCCATGCCCCCTGCCAGGCCTTCGTCCGCTCCCACCTGCAGGATCTGCAGACAGCACTGCTGGACTCACTCAAGAGTGTGGCATCCCCAGCCAAGAGGGTGAGAGCAACGGCTGGGGCAGGGGCGGTGGCGGCCCGAGGAGGAAGGGGCGGGTGGCGGGGGCAGCCAGGTGTGCATCCCTGGGTGTACCAGTGCTGGGCTGTTTCTTTCCCCAGCCCCGGCTGAAGTGCCTGTTCCACATCGTGAAGCAGCTCTCTGTGGAGCACGAGCCCTTTGTCACTGCTCTGGTCCCAGAGGTGAGCGTGGTACTTGGCGGGGACCGGGCTGGTTCTGGCTGTGGGGGTGGTAGCAGCAATGTGACATGTTCACGTGTCTCCAGGTCATCCTGTGCACCAAGGAGGTGTCAGTGGGGGCCCGCAAGAATGCTTTTGTGCTGCTCGTGGAGATGGGGCATGCCTTCATCCGCTTTGGGCCCACCCCTGAAGGTGAGTTCCTGCTCTGCTTGCTCAGCCCCATGGCTGCTCCGGCCTCAGGGCAATCGGACCCATGCCTGGCACCCCGCTGAAATGGGCCAGGGATGCTGCTGGGCAGGGGGCCTGAGTCATTCCCCTCCTGCAGAGGCCATGCAGCGGTTCCTGCTCCTGGTTTACGTGGGGCTCACGGGCTCAGTCACCATGATCAGCTGCACAGTGCTGGCACTGACCCGCCTGTTCTTTGAGTTCAAAGGTGAGTGGGAGCAGGAGGGCTGGGGGGCCACGGGCAGCATGGGGGGCTGAGGCAGGGCCCTCCAGCGACAATGGGGGCTGGGAGGAAGCTGGCTGTGGCTGAGCCCTGCTGTGGTTGCAGATCACCTAGAGCTGAGTGTGGTGGAGCAGCTCCTGCAGAACGTCTGCCTGCTGCTGGCCTCCCGCACGCGGGATGTGGTGAAGGCGGCCCTGGGCTTCCTCAAAGTTGTGCTGCTGCTAGTGGATACCAAGCTGCTGGCCAAGCATGTCCAGACAATGGTGAGATGCTCCTGTGGGGCAGCCCAAGATGGGTAGTGGGGCAGAGCTGGGGCTGCCTTGGGACTGGCAGCCATGGGCATCTCCAGCTGCACCCTGCTTCTGCCTGGGAGCTGGGACACAATCTCGGTGGCTGAGAAGGCAGTGAGGAGGCCCCTCTCCTGAATGCTGGCATGGACCTGCCAAGCAGGGAGACCTCCCCATTTCCCTGCCTGGGGCGGGTGTGGGGAGATAGCAGCAGGATGAGCAAAGTGGCTGTGCAGGGGAAGGGGGGGAGGCTGGTGCCCAGGACCGGGGTGCTTTAGTCTCAAGGGTCTCTCCCTCCTGGCAGCTGGAGGCCGTGGGGAACCTTTCAGATGACATGAGACGCCACTTCCGCATGAAGCTGCGAAACCTCTTCACCAAGTTCATCCGCAAGTTTGGGTGAGCTGGGGGCTCCTGGGGCAGTGAGGGAGCTCCCTGGGAAGCAGTGTGGGAGGAAGTGGGCACTGACCACTCTCTCTGCATTCCTCAGCTTCGAGCTGGTGAAGGGGTTGCTGCCAGCTGAGTGCCATAAGGTGCTTGTCAACATCCGCAAGGCGGAAGCCCGGAGCCGCAAGCAGCGTGCCCTGAGGCAGGCGGCTGCAGATACAGATGAAGAAGAGGCACCTCCAGCACAACCCAGAGGAGACAGGTGAAGATGGGCAAGGGTGAAGAGGGAGCAGCCCCCACGGAGGGCTTGGTGCTGGATCTGCTCAGCTGGTGCCTCTAGAAATGCTGGAGATATCTCCAGGGCTGCTGTGCAGTGTGGGGCAGGCTGGGGTCTGCACCCCTGGGCCTGTTCCATTTCCATCCTTCTCTCTGCCTTTTGACCAGCATGGAAGAGATCCTGGCTGACTCAGAGGATGAGGAGGAGGAAGAGGAGGAACGTCATCGGAGCAAGGAGTGGAGGAAGCAAGGACGGCAGAAGGGCCAGGCCTGGCTGAAGGAAGGGGAAGAGGATGAGCCCCTTAACTTCCTGGACCCAAATGTGTCCCAGCGGGTGCTTGGTGAGGAGCGGAGCTTTGGATGGGGCAGGGGCTGCTGTGATGCCCAGGGGCCTTGGGGATACTGCTGCCCCTGGGAGTGGGTCCTTCCTCAGGCCTTGACCCATCTCTCTGTGAGCAGCCACAAAGCCAGGCCCCAAGCGGTCCAGAGGAGTGAGCCATGACTTCCAGGTGTCTGAGGATGGGCGCCTGATCATCCATGAAGAGGAGGATGAGGTGGACGATGAAGCCAAAGGTACTGCCTGGGCTGGCGGGGAGCCACACTAGACTTGCTCTGGTACTCTGAATGGTTTTCTTCCTGCCACCCATACATGGGAGCTTGAGGGCATGGGGTGGAAGTGGCAGAGGTTGGTATGGCCTTGTGTCATCCTGCACTGACCCTTTTGTCCTGTATTGTAGGAGCGGATGAGGAGATGACAGATGTGCTGCAAGATGTGGGTCTCCGCAGTGTGAGTACCAGGGCTCATGGTCCTGAGGAGATGCTGGGGGAACTTGGCTGTGCCGAACCCCTGCCTGTGCTGCTACAGCTGCAGCTCTGCCTGAGACCAGCGGGGCCACCGGGCAGGCGCCAGCTGCTTGGAGGGATGTGGGAGGCTGGCTGGGGACAGGGACACGTGCAGGCAGTCTGGAAGGTCTCTGGACCCCCATGGGAGGAAGCCAGAGGTCAGGGGTCCATGGGAGGGCAGAGCTGTAAGGACAAGCCAGCTGCAGGGTCCCCACTGCTGCCTTCTGCAGAAGAAAAGCCGGAAGCGTCGGTTCAGAGAGGAGCCAGACGATGAGGAACCCGAGGCTGGGACCTATCCTCAGTACAGAGGTAAGTCCTCTATCTGTGCCCAGTCTGGGGCTCCCCAGGGGGCCAGAACAACCTACCCATCTTGCTGGGCTTCTCCAGGGCAGCTGGAGCAGAGATCTTCACTTGTGGGAAATGGTCACCCTTCTGTGCTGTTCTTACACCCAAGAGCTGGAGGCAAAAACAGGAACAGCTCCCCCGGCCTGGAACTGGGAAGGGGGAGCCTGGGGACCCCCTTCCAACACACATTCCCTGTTTTCCAGCTGGAGGCTCAGGGATCCACCGGCAGCTGGACAAGGAGCCAGCCTTTGGTGCGGAGTACAGATCCAAGGTGAGGGACCCAGGAGGTCACAGGATTTGGGTGGGGGGATACCTGGGGCTTTGCTGGGGTAGGAAGCCCCACTTGTTTGCTAGGGGTCTGGTCCAGTAGCACAAAAGCTGGAGGGGATCCCTGCTCCAAGAGTTGCTGCCAAACACTCAGTACCTGCGAATGTTTCCAGCCCATCTTGGAGTCCCTGTCCTGCCTTTGCCATGGTCAGTTCCTGCTCACTGCTCAAAGCAGACGTCTGTAGCATCGTCTGGGTGGGAAATCAGGTCCCAGGACCATGTGCTCAGCTGGCGTCCCACTGCCACATAGTCTTTGGGATGGCTGGGTGACAAGGTTGCACCAGAACAGGATGCATGCATCTCCTCTGGTGCTGTATCTTCTCTCATGTCACTATCTCCCACAGAAGGGTAAAGGCGATGTGAAGAAGAAGGGCCAGCTCGACCCTTATGCCTACATCCCCCTGGACAGAGCTAGACTGAACAAAAGGTGAGGTTAGCTGGAGAGGGCACAGGGTTGGGAACGGGGCCAAAACCCAGGTTTGATCCTGGTTTTTGTCATTACATTTTGGGGGAGTTTTTTTGTGGGTTTGGGAGCTCCTTGCCAGCCTCTGCACCTCTCCTTGTGGAGCTTGGAGCATCCCTGTGCCTTAGGTGTGCCCAGTGCCCACAGTAACCCAGCCTCCTGCTCCTTCCTCCCTCCAGGAAGCGGGCGAAAATTCAGGGCCAGTTCAAGGGCCTGATGAAGGGAGCCCAGCGTGGGGCCAAGGCCGGCCGCAGGAGCCGTCTGAAGGCCCAGCGCCCCTGAGGAGCCTCATGTGTTCAGCCTGCACCTGCCCAAGGACAGATAACACCCTGTGGCCTCTGGGACCTGGGCACGGGTGCTTCTTCATGAGTGGAGCAGTGGGGACTCCTCTGCAGAAGGTGGCCTGCATCTGTTTGAGACTCCCTGGGAAGCCACCCTGTTGTATTACTGACTCATGGCCCAAGCTTTGCCCTCCTGTGCCTGGAGCAAGGTGCTGGGCTGCCTGGTGCAGGTGTGTGCATGCGTGTCTGTGAGAGCAAGTAATGTGTAATGACTTCTCTATATTGATAAATACCCACTGTTCCTACCCAGCCCAGGTTCCTCCTCTCCTTCCTTTAAGAGCTGTGCACACCGCGTCCCCTGTGCTCTGCCCCGGTGCAGCGGGTCCTGCCGCTGCAGCACGGTGCCCCACGGGGCTCAGGCCTGCATCAGCCTGGGACCTGGAGCTAGGGCCCTCTGTGTGGGGCTTGCCTGGGGGCTGCCAGGAGCAGGGCTGTGGCACAGAGTGGGGAGGCAGTGCCCGTGGCCCATGCCCTCCTGGCACATGTGCAGTAGGGCTGAGTCGTCGAGCTGGCCAAAGAAAGAAGCCAGAGAGGGTGAAGTCCTTTGCTTACAACCAGCTTTCTTACACGAACTCCCTCTTGGCAGGATCTGCTGCCCTAAACCGTGGGCCAGGGGATCTGTGCCATGGGGGGAGTGGCTGGCCTTTTGGTGGCCCCCGGGTTTCGGCTTTTCCCATATCGGCCATGCCTAGCTGTGGGGCAGGAACAGTTTGCTGCAAATTTCCTCAAATTGGCTAGAAAACTGCTACTGCAAACCTCTGTGTCTTGCCCTTTCCCTTAAATGTGAGAGCTGAGAGAAGCCCTCTCCTCTGCTTTGACCACCTCTTTCCAGCTAGACCTGAGCAGAGCAAATAATTGTGGACCTTTTTAGCTGCCTAGCCATTTCAGATTGGCCTGACCATCTGGTTTTGCCCAGCTACTTCTGCACTGAGCCCAAAAGATGGTGTTTGGCCAAAGCATATTGAAGAGAATGGAGCTGAGGATACTGGATACAGTTCCCATTGCTCACACTGCAAAGAACATGTATTTGTGAATGTAGCTGGCTTTCTTTTCCTCTTCTATAATAAAAAGACTTTAGCCTTTTGTCATTTCCTACTGTGGTAGCTTACATGCTGGAATTGCAACGCTTCTCAGTCTCCTAATAAGCTAAAGGGATTGTGCTTCTTCAGCCTCTTACTGCTGGCTTCTTTCTGGAGGCTACAAATCCAGTTTTGTAGCTCTCGTGCTTTTTGGTTGTTTTGGTTTTTTTTGCCTGAAGATCCTTTTTAAAGCCTGGTGGTGGAGGAGTTCTTGTACTGGTATTGGTCCTGCTTCGTCAGGAGCACTGTCCCCTTCATGCTTCCCCACCCAGGGCTCTCACTTGGACCCATGAGCGCCAGGGCCATGTTGAGGTGCTGCTGCTCTAATCCTGCTGGAAGGGAGACCACAGCCTGGCTTACAGGACAGGCATCTCCAGCAGCACCTCCTGACCATGTTCAGTCAGCAGGAGCTACATACATCTTCCTCCAGTGCCTGCAGCCTTGGCCTGATGCCCTCTCACCCCTGAGAGCAGGACAGGGGGAGACAAGCAGCAGTCACCTTTTTAACCCCCAACACCTAGAACCTGTGGCTTCAGGCCCACTAGAGCTGTCTGTCTTCCTGCTTTCTCTTCCTTCCTTGGAGACAGTGCCTGGAGAAGGCTGTAGCTAATTCATTTAAAAGCTCCAGTTTACTCACTGTATTGTTCTTCATTTGCATGTTGCTTAAATTAGTGCATGCCTGTGTGGAACAGAAGAGTTTCATTAGCACAGAGGATGGTGTTTGCCTGAGCTGGTGTCCAGAGAACAGATTCTTCTGCAACAACATCTTGTTAATCAGCTAATTAATCATGTAATGCAATAGAAACCCTTGGAGAGGAGATGTCATCCTGCCTGGGGAGGCTGGCTGTGAGTCAAGCCTGCTCCCCAACAGCAGCTGTCCCTGGCAAGGAGCAGAGCTGCATCTCAGGGGCCTGCAGGAGACTGAGCTCTCTGCTATGGCGCAGGGTGAGGTGTGATGTGGGGTCCTGCCTCCTGCAGCTGCCAGCCACAAATATTTTACAGTTACCCACAGAGAAGCACCAGACAGGGACCTGGAGTGATGCTTGGCTTTCATTGTTCAAGTTGGGAGGTGGCTGGAGGCTATTTCTTCACCCATCATGCCGTTAAACCATGCAATTCCTTTCCGCAGGCTACAGCGGGCACCGACAGTGTACCCGTGTTCAGCTATGCTTGTGCAGGAAATAGTCACAACGGGCTCTTACCCTTGCAGATACCAGCTGCAAAGCGGGAGGTCCCCAACTTGTGGGCTGCAGGCATACTAGACATGCTTGAGGAGGGGCTGGCAGGACTAACAGGCTGCCCCTGGTGCTGGCTGGGTGGCCTCTGGACTGGCTGGGACAGGTGCAGATGCCCACCCTGAGCTTTAAGTCTTAAAATCAGGAGGAGAAAGAAAACATCATTTCCTCAACCTGGAAGCTACCTGCCTGAGTTGTGTCTGCTGTGGCATGCTGCTGAGGACACATATGCCCCATGGGGCTGTGCCCATATGGCATTCAGCTGGACCATCACCTCCAAGCATGCTGCAACATCTTTGGGGGTTCCCACACGCACACCTGGGGCTCCCCAGTTCAAAGTCAGGATTCAGCATGCACCAAGGAGCAGGGATGGGAAACCCCTCCTAGGGGCAGCAGCATAAGAGGGAACCTGATGTTTATGCTAAGATGATTGGCAGTAAATTAAGTGTGGAAGTTTAAAATGCCAAGGGACCACTCCAATTGAAATCTATTCAATTAAAAAAAGTCAGATTAATTCCTAGTCCCCTCAGCACTCTGATCTACAGTTTCACTTGTTTCTAAAAAGTTGTCTGTCTTTTCTTGGTTGCACGGTGTGCGAACCCAGGCGCTGCAAGTGGGCAGGGCCAGAGGAACCCTGGCTGGGGGCAAGGCATGTGCTTCCACTCACAAAATAAAAACATAAGAAAGAAATAAAACTGCTTTTCCAGTGTCTCTGTTCCTCTACTTTCTCCTTGATGGTGAGAAAAGATAAAAAATATTCAAGCTTAGATGTGAGCTGGGGTTTATGGTGTAACTCGTGCTTCTTGGAGCACTTTGTGTGGTCTTTGCAGGCTCAGGCAGACCTTGCTGCAGCGGTTACATGTAAGATACAATTTAAAACTTGCCTTGAAATAAAATGGTTGCAACTAGAATTTTTCTGAATACTAAGGCTTGGGGTGTCAGATGTGCACAAGACTCTGAAAGGCAGTGCCACAAGAACTTCTGCAGCTCTGGACTGGTGCTATGCACAGGCCTTACAGCTCATGTGTGCTGGTCACTGATTCGTGTGTCCCCTCTGTCTCTCAGTAGAGCCTTTCTCTTCCCACAGCTCCTGCCCAGGTCGGTAAGAAGGGGTTGTTGGTGAGGCCGGGTGTCGCTGTCCCCGTGTACCTCCGTGCCTGCTCTGCACAGCCTCCTACCACGAGGAATGCTCAAGCGTAGGCAAAATGGCCCGTGCACCTTCTTGTCCCCTTTGCCCCCCAGCAGTGGGAGCGTGCTGGCCAGGCACTGGGTGCTGCTGGCTCT
>NW_010552055.1:0-839 GCF_000687285.1 Phaethon lepturus
CGTGCCGGGGTGCGTTCCCGCCCTTCGGGCTCCTCTCCAGCTCCCCATAACCTGCCTTTTCCCACCCGGGTTCCAGATCAAATCCCAACAGAGCGAAGTAACCAGAATCCTCGATGGGAAAAACATCAAGTACGAGCTGGTGGATATCTCCCAGGACAATGCTCTCCGGGAGGAGATGAGGGCAAAGGCAGGCAACCCCAAAGCCATCCCACCCCAGATCGTCAATGGAGACCACTACTGCGGGGTAAGGCTCGTGCTCTGCGCTGAGGGTGAGCGCCATGGAGGTTGGGTGGTGGGCAATAATCCTGTCCCCTTGGTTTTGCTACGAGTGGTGACAAGACACCTTTCAAAAGGCATTTCTCGTGAGCTGCACGGAGAAGGCGCTGCCAGGGTTAACGGGTGTTTCGACCATGGTGGCTTATGAAAAAATGGGACCCAGGCAGGGGGACTCTGGGGGGCTGTGGGCAGCGGGGCTGTCCCTGCTTTGCCCCATCGTCCTCCATGTGACTGTCACCTGTGTTGTGACAGCCACTTTGTGCTGTGTGCTCGGGGGACCCCGTGCCGCCTGACTGGTGGGAGCATACCGTTCACTATTGCCCTGTGAGCGACTGTGTGGCTTTTCCCACTTTTCCCTGCAGGATTATGAGCTCTTTGTGGAAGCGGTGGAGCAAAACACCCTGCAGGAGTTCCTGAAGCTGGCCTGAGCCCTGGGCTCCCCTCTTGTCCTGGACTCTACCTGCATTCCTGAGCACCCTCATCTCTGACCACCTTCACTTCCAGGTTTTCGGCGCTGTCCTGGCACCACAACCTGTATCCCAGTGTAGGGCAACCCATGACCA
>NW_010552055.1:852-2437 GCF_000687285.1 Phaethon lepturus
ATGACCAAAATTCCTCATTGCAGCTGCCTCTGATTCCCTCCTGCCTAACCCTGATGTCATCTCAGAGGGATCCAAAGAAAGTCTGACGCTCGCTGCGCATGGCCTCTGAACAAAGCTGGGCCTGGCTCACACCGCAGCTTCCAGTGCCTCTGTAAACAGCAAAGCCTCTGGGGCTGTGCGAAGTGCAGCCATCTGTCAGCCCTCTCCTCTGCAGGGAAAGCTTCTGCTTCAGGAGGGAAGGGCTTAAGGTTGCATGTTACTTCCCACTTCTCCCAGTTGCTGTTAAAATTGTAAATCCTGCTGCCTCACTTCCTTTATTTTTTTTCTTCATCTCAACTGCAGAGATTATGGCAACTAAGTTGTTTTTTGTTTGTTTTGTTTTGATGCAAAAATACTGCACAAAGCTGGGGCCTGACCACCCGCTGCTGGGTCTGGGGGTGAAGGCTGGTGTAGCTCGGCAGGCTGCCTGGGGGGATGGATGGGCCTGGAAGTGGGACCTGTGCTGCTCCCTCTGCGGATGTGGTGCCAGGGCTCCCTTGTGAGTGTTAATGGCTCAGGGCTGCTCTAGAACACCTGATGCTCCAGCTGTCTTATCTTTCCTCTTTGAGTTGGCTTTTTTTGCAACCTGGACCAAGTGCATTTTGTTTTCCTGCCAAAAAAGCAAGTTTATAACCAATGTTGTCTTCCGAGATGCTATTAAATGTTACTGTACCTTTGACATCGGTACTTGTGGGTTTCTTTTAAATTTGGTTTTATTTTGATGACAGGTTAAACATCACTCTACATAATGATTCTGGGTCATTTCCAGCTCAGAGAAGCTTGAGTCAGTTGTACTTGCTGCTGCAGCCTGACACAAAGATCTTAACACCTTAGATTGCTGCTGCTAATCAAAGACTCGCAGGACTTGTCTGAATATTCTACAGCATGGTAGTGACAGGTACCTCTCTCGAGCATTCCTTTCTCTGCGTGGTAAGAACAGCAGCCCTGGGGAGGGACAGCTTTGGCCGGGCATGTGAGTGAAAAAACAAACCCCTGGCACAAAGATTACTGGTTGGTTATAGACCAGGCTATAGAGGGGCAGTGGAAAAGGCTGCCCTACAGGAGGGTCCCCTGTACATGCCTATATTTGCTATAGGTGGAAAAAGGAGGAAACTAATTCAGAGCTGTGGGGATTGAGTCACTGGTCACGGGGAGCCTGTGGAAGTGGCTGGTTTGCATGAGTGGTGCTTCCTGTGTTTGAGTTGTGCAGGGTCCAGCTTCGGTCGGAGGGGTCTGGGAAGAACTCCTGCCCCCTTCCAACAGTAGCTGCGCCTTTGAAATCTTATTTCAGTTGCAGTTTCAGCTTCCAGTAAATGGTTTTATTGGAGCCTTTAATGAGGGCTGGGTGGCAGTGTGTGCAGGGCCCCTGCTAAAGGGGAGCCTGCCAGAAGGTGCTGCCTTGCACAAGTGGGAGTGTCAGCAGCTGGGAGTCAAGTGGGAGCTTGCCACAGCTGAACTGGGAAGAATGTGCTGGGGAAAGGGGCTGGCAAAGTGCAGCCCCAGTCCATTGGAGAGGGAGGAAGATGCTTTACTCAGGGGTTCAGCA
>NW_010552055.1:2458-14493 GCF_000687285.1 Phaethon lepturus
AGGGATTATGCTCTTCTCCAATGACATAGTGTCCTGTTGCAGCATCCAGCTCCTGGCTGCAGCAGGCTGCCGAGGGAGGGAGGCCGGCAGCTCGGCCTGGCTGCCAGCCTGGGCCCCGCTGGAGCTGCGGGCTGTCCAGGGGAAGGAGTTGTTCACGTACAGGAAACGCAGCAGCAGGATCTCCTGGCTGAGATGAGCCTGGCTCTGTCCCAGCATTGCAATGGCTCAGGGCTTTTTGGTTTAGCTTCACTGGGGACCATATAACTGAGCCTGTTTCTCCTGGGTGTAAGTGCAGTTTAAATCTCTGGGGAGCAGCTGTGTGTGGAAAGCAAATTGACCCTGGCTGTTTGTCTGTCCTGCTGCTGTAGAGAATGCCTGAGCCCAGCTAAGCAACTGGTACCAGTGTAAAGCTGGTGGCCTTCCTTGGGCAGGAACCAGCCTATGTAACCTTCAGCAGAAAAGAGAAACCAGGCCTCGGGTTTGAGCTGGCAGAATTGCCCCTGTGTTAGGAGCCCACCTGTCTTGGGGAAAAGCACCCGCCCTTGAGGCAGCAGGACTGAGCCCGGCACCCTCTGCCGAAGGGAGAGGCCAAACTGCTGCCTATGAGCTCTTCTCTGTGAAAGACACCCCTCTCCTCTCTTCCCAGCCAGGGGAGGTTATAACACAGCTGACAGTGCAAGGCAGCTCCTTCCTTTTGCAGAACTTGGGGTGAGCAGCTCTTGCTAGGGGCTGTTAAGCCATTTGCAGCCCTGTCCCCTCTTTTTGGGAGGGGTCTCTTCTCCGCAGCAGCAAGGAGGCATTGGGAGTCAGGCCACATTCCTGCAGGCTCCTGGAGTTGTCCGTGTATACCCTCTGGGGAAAGGTGCTGATGATCTCATATGACTCAGAGCCTCCACCCCTAGGAAAAAACAGCACAATCTTTCCTACACACAGGATCCCCCAAGGTTTTGCTGAGATGCTCTGGCTGATCCAGCTGTGGTTATGAAAGAGCAGAGGGAGAAACTGTTTCACAAGCACAGGCTGAGCAGAAAAAAGGGCTTCCTGCCCAAACTGCAAACAGCCAGGCACAGAGCTGCCATTCCAGGCTGCACAGCTGCAGTGGGGAAGGAGGCTCTTGCATCCCAACAGCAGTGAGCTCATCATGGGCTCAGACTGAGGCTAGAGCTCTGGCCCACAACAGGATTGCAAAGGGGTCCCTTCAACCACCTGGAACTGTCCCCAAAGTTCTTGGGCAGCATGGAGTGTGTTGGGATACAGAGCTGGCTGAGCGAAGGGTGGGGTTTGTCCGGCAGTGGATCCATCAGCCAAGCCAAAGGCTGCAGCTCAGCTTCCAGGCTGCACCAGTGCCTTGGGAATGGTGGCAATAGGTGAGTGCTGCTGGAAGGAGGTGAAGGCAGAGATGGACCTGGGTCAGGTGGCAATTTTGAGAAGACAAAAGAGACTTCCCTCTGCTGCTGTGTCAGCTTTTTGGGGAAGGTGGGTATTAAATGCTCTGAGCTAAGCGTGACCCTGGCAGCGCTGCCCAGAGAGCAGCTCCTGGGGCTGGGACTGTAATGCCAGCTCTGCTCAGCTCGGGCTCATCTGTCTGAAACACAGCTCCAGGGCCTTGAGCAGCAGCTGAGAAACCTTCCCTGGGGCTCTATGGAGCCAGGAGGGGAGGAAGTCCTAGGCCTACCTGGCGTGGGCGAGGTGTTGGCGCAGGTCCCCTATGGTGTCCGTGAACAGCATCTTTACGACGTATGTCTGCTCCCCGCTCTCAGATTTGATGCGGAGAGTGCAGACATCAGGGGCAGAAGCTTCATTTGTCTTCACCCTGGAGGTTAGAAAACCTCATGAGCTGAGGAGTGAGTGCTCTGCTGGAGGCAGAACAGGATCCGAGCGGGGGAGAGGTGTTTCACGTTTGGGAATGTCCTTGAGATGAACAATGCCCTGACTGGCTGTGGGCAAGCAGCCGACCCACGCACTGAACTGCCACTTTGCTTTCCCTGCTTAAAGGTGCCTTGGAAGAGGGTTGCTGACCTTTTTTAACTTTTTCATTTTAGATCAGGACTGTCTGGTAAGTACTTGCCCTACTTCTTTGATTAAAAATAATCTGCTTGGGGTTTGGGTTTTTTTCATTAGCTATTTGGGTCTTGTCTTGCCAGCAGACTATGAGTGGAAAAGTGCTGTTAGTGTGACCTCCCACTCAGGCATCAGTTTCCTGGAGGGATTCTCCCATTTAACATGACCGCAAACAGCTTCTTATATGGCTTCAAAATCTTAGGCCTTGGCTTGCTGTTGGGAAAAGTATTTCACAGCAATAAGTAAGTAATGTTTTGAACAACAGAAGTTTTTGTTAGAGCTGTAAAAGATGGCAGGTTTACCATGAACAATTCAGTGGTCTTCCCAGAAGACCAAACTTGGCCTCTTTTTCTAATTATTTCTAAGGTATGAAAGGGGCAGGTCCCTTTACTCCCTCAACTGAAACCCCTGAAATAAACCCACAGTGATGAAATAGGAGGAAGATGAGAGCCTGACAGGGCAGGGATGGAGGGGCTGTGCTGTACCTCTCCAGGGCAGACAGCCTGGGTGTCTCCACCAGGATCTCTTTGCTGCTCCGCACCCGGTCACAGCCCTGAAACCAAACCAGGTGAGTGTCACACCGGTGCCAGGAAAGCCCAGGAGCAAGTGCCAAAGTGCCACGTGTGCTCTGGTGGAGCCTCTCTGGGAGGAGGAGGTTATTATGCAGAGCTGAGAGAGGCCTGAGGAGGGGGTACTGGTGCTGTGCAGGGTGCTGAGCCCAGGGAATCGCTGCTGGCCTCATCCTGTGGGTGTTTGGGGTGTCCATTCATACCTGCTGCGCTGCTCTGGCTGAGCCTTGGCCACCGATCAATTCTCCATGTTTCGAGGGCCTGGAAAGCTTGTTGAGAAACTGCTCCAAGGAGACTTTGGGACCTGCCAGAGCAGAGAGGAGATGTGTCCATGTGTCACCTTTTTGAAAAACAATTTACCCCTAGAATAGGCTGATTTGGTGAAATGAGAGAGCACAACAGCCAACAGGGAGAGCTCTAACCTCCCCTAGCTAGGCTGAGACCAGCTCTCTCTGTCTCCATGTTGAAGCTTGTCCCACTTTCTGGCCCGCTAGTTGTTTGACTGTCAACATCAACAGCGAGAAACTGTGCAGCCTGTTCAGCACGCAGCTGGGATGCACAACAGGTAGAAACCTGGTTAGCCCTGCTGTGAACAGGAAAAACTGAAACTACGACAACTTTTACAGACCTGGAAAATTTTTCATCTTGTGAGGGTGTTTTTGTAGGTGTCGGCTCCTTTTTCTGTGATGTCACTGGGCAATTATTGATTTTTTTTTTTAACTACTTGGGTTAAGGAAACATTTAACACAGCTTCTGTTTGTGAACGGCCTTGAGATGAATGAGCAAGTAGCACAGTTTTCTATAAACAGGATGATGTTGCTGATGGGCAATGCACGTGCTTGGGTTATTTAGTTATGCATGCACAAAACCACTTTTTTCTGTCTATATGACTGACTGCATTTGACTTTCCAACCCTGTCAGGTATTGCTTATGCAGACTGCTAGGGTCTAAAAGCAAAATGAGGAATCTGTGGCCTGACCTTATGTCCCACATTCTCTTATGAAAGTCTGAAGAGGAATCATCCTGTATTTGACAGTTAAGATCAGTCTGACTTGAAGATGTCCGCCTTTACTCCCCCCAGATCTGCATGGTTCCCTTGGCACCCTTTGGAAGTAAGGGTGAAGCTAGAATGAGCCTGGCCTTTCAGAAAGGCATGGGCAGATACGTTTTTGGCAAACCTGCTGATCTTCTGGTCTTTTATGGCTTGTTATGCCTCATTCTTTAGGAGGATTTAATGAGGAGAGGACACCATGTGTACTGTCTGGCTCCCAGCTCCTGAAGCAACACTGGGGCTACAAGCGTAGCTTCTGGCTTTGATCCAGAAGTGTTGCCTTCCTCACTGAGAACCTACACATTCATCTCCTGCCAGCTGGACTGCCCTGGTAAGGTTTGGATTTTCCTTTTTGCGAGTTTGCTGCACTTTTGAGACAGTTTAAAAAATTTACCTGGGATCTTGGTGGTTTCCTGCACCTCACTTGATCTTGAATGGCCAACCGCTTGGCCGTGGCCAGGAAAACTCCCTGGAAGGTCTCTCTCCTGAAATACCATGTCCCTTCTGTCAGTGACCTGTTGAATTAAGGCCAACCGCCATAAGCAAATCTGACTGTTGCACAAGCTTGTTCTCACTGCATCAGAGCACAATAAGCCACAGCAACAATAACCAAGAGTTGTAAACCCCAGATGAAAGAGCAAGCTGCTTCCTTGGAAGCTGCTCCAGCTGTCCAAACTTGTTGAAATGCATTTTCAGCTCCCATAGGCTCTCTTAACAAAGCAAATCCTGGTAGATCCCCCAAGTCCCCAGGATGGCCCACCTGGACCACAGGGTGGTTGTTCATCCCTCTTGCAGGCACTGGGCAGCTGCTCCTTTCCACGAGTTGGAAGAAACGTGCTTGGACCTGACTTTTCCTCTGTGTCGGCTTCCACACTTGAAAACACTCTCCGGGTGGAAAGTGATGGGAAAGCAGCAGGTTGGGGGTGGAGAGGGATTTGGCAGTAAGAAGCTGCAGTGGGGACTGTCTGGTGGCTCTGACAAACCAAGGCAGTCAGAGGGCTACCCTGCGGCCCGCAGCAGTGCGGAAGGCTGTATCAACAGGGGCAGCCTTTCTGTCCGGGCTCTGCTTATGTTCCTCTTACACGGGCTGGCTGTGTCACAGGTGGATGTGCTCTGTGTCTGTATTTACCCCAGGTTACTGCACTGTCCTGTGGCTTCCAGATGTGGCCAGCTGTGCATGGATTATAGGGAACCACGGCCCCAAGAGCCTTGCACAATCCTTCTTCTTCCATCTGACTTTCTAACTACCACACCTACCAGCCCATGCTGACTCTCCAGACCTCGTGTTCTCCTGTGCAGTTGTGCCCTGCTTTCTTTGTGGCAGTGGGTAGGTGCACCCCTCTGGTTGTGCCTGCTTATGTTTCGGATGCACTTGAAGACCTAGATCAGGGTCCTCTGAGGCTCTCTGCCTGAAAATGTGGCCTTGTTTTTTTTGCAATTTCTGAGAAATCAAGAAGTGGAGCCCAAAAGAACCTCAGGTGGCCAAATCCATTTAAATTGTGGCCAAAAAAACCCTCTCCTGACCTGCTCTTGTTGGATTGATATGAACATACTCGTTCAATCTGTTTTTAAAGCTTTTCCAGGGGAACTATCTGATAACTTTTTTTCTCTCCTATTACACAGCTCTTCAGAGGCTGCACATACTACTTCGCTTCTACAAAGCCTGCTACGCTCTTAGAAGTCTTGTTCCAAGCCAAGATTCAGCGAGGCAGAGAAACCATCCAGTCCCAACACAGAGATGCTCACTTATTTCCTGTAACGGCTCTAGCAGGTGTGTTCCCAGCCACCCTTTCCCCGAGACGCACGTGCACAGACTTTAGCTGCCTGTATGCTGTGTTCAGAAACCTCAAACTTAATTTGCTGTGGGGAGCATCCAGCAGATTGGTGAAAGAAACCTGAACGATTTTTCTTGGGAAACTAGAGAGCAATTTCTTTCAAAAAGGTGATGAACAGGGTTTTGCACTGCTTACTTGCAAGGGGATGCCATCTGGGTAGCGCATCTGCAACTCTGAAGGGAAATAACCATCCATAATATCCTGCAGGCATTGCTGAAACAAAATGAGAGCTCATGGTCATACCTCAGACTTTCTATTTATCTCATGACTGATATATTCCTTCTGGGCTACTCTTATTTGTATTGTTATTGCTGTGCAGAAAAGTCTGCATCAAAGACTCGGAATCTCTGTCTAAAAATTATGAGACAAACTAGTTTGTAAGGGCACCGTGGGAACGCAGGTGAGAAGCCGGAGGTCTCAGTAGGTGTTCCTTTTTAGGACTGAGACCAGCTCACAAGCCCTATTTGTACACATGCCTTTTCCTGAGGCTTAGGGGATGATAGCAGGATGGCTCTAAGTTTAATTCCTCTACAAACCTTCCCATACCTGTGTGGATGGGTCCTCGTAGGGCCGAAAGGGTCCGTTGAACATGACAATCCCATTTTGATACAGTGTAAGAGGGAGGGGTTCTGGCTGTCTCAGCCGAGCACCCCCAGGCATGTGCTCGATTTGAGAAATGCCTTCTCCAGCCAGCACATTCAAATCCTTCACGTTTTCCAAGATTAAATCAAAATCAATCTGGTGTTTGGAAACAACCGCTTCACCTGTGGCAGAGGGATCAGAGTTACAGGGAGGAGGGGATGCCAGCTAAGTAGCTTTCACCTCTGTGTGAATTTGAGGTGTGTTTTTGGGCTATCTGTGCTGCCTCTCCATGCTTCACCTTTTGCACTTTCTCAAAGTGCGGTGCAGCACCGCTGCCAGGTTTATATGGGTGTGTGCAAAACCACAAGGGCAGGGCAGCCCTCTTGCTACAAGCTAATATAGCTCCAGAGTGAACTACAAATGCAGCCAGCTCTTCAGAGACCACACTCAGCTCCTTGCCTTTAGTTGTCATTTCAGAGGTTGTGGTGTCCCTTAATGTGGTGCTGTAAAATGCACAGTGAGGAGCTTCACTAGTTGCATTAACTATATTGGATAAATGGATCAGGGCAGACTCGCTGAAGAAATGCTGGTGTAAACGCAGCCAACTGCTTGCTCCTTGCCACCAGCAAATTGCTCTCTCTTGCTGGGACACTGCTGAGGATTTTTGTCTGGGTGCTTGAGGAGGGTGGTAGGGTGAAGCAGAAGCAGTAAGAGTTGTGATGGGACAGAAGAATGAAATCAGAAGAGGAAATGAAAGAACAGATATAGGCAGAGGTAAAGCCTTTGGTATTTTCTGTTCTGCTTTTTTTCAGCTTGATAAAGGAGGGCGGGGGAAATGTCCCGTAAAAAGGCTATGTGAGCTGAAAACAATTAAAATTATTTCTACTGCTTCCCCCATGTTCTTTCCTCCTGCGTTTAAGGGAGGGAAGGATTAGTTAGCTAATTTTTGCGTGGTGGTTAGGAAGCAGCATTGGCTGTACAGCCCAAGTATTATTCTTGTGTTTTTTTTTTCTCTGTTACCACTTCCTAAGAAGCCATTGCCAAATATGCTTGGACCCCATACAGCACAATCAGGTCTCAATTAAACCACTCACGTGGTGGTTGGGAGGAAAGGCAAACAATACTCTCTGATGGAGCCAGACAATATGGGTAAGTTACTACAGCTACTATATACACAAAGCATCTGATTCCGTTTTCCACCCATTTTATGTCAATGTTGTTAGAGCAATCGAGCTTCAAACATTTAGGGTATGGGAACTCTTCAGGAAGCAGCTGCTGTGAGGGAATCCTTCCAAATGCCTGAGCCATCGAGTTCTCTCCTCTCCCCCTCGATGGACCTTACAAAATACAGGTTCATAAAATACCAACGTTCTGCCTTGCTTCACTCTTGTTAAAGTACGCCATGTCTCTGCCCCCAGGATGGACTGACATGAAGACCTCAGCACATGATCACAAATTCTGAAGACCCAAATTCTGGGCCTTTGATGTTTATCTAATCTGGCGAGTATCATACCTTCTCTAAGCATGCAGCAGGAGCTAGGATCACTGCTTCAGCAAAGAATGCTGGTGCTTTACCTGGCTTCCAGAGGCTCCTTGCTGGCAGCTCTTCTTCCTCCGTGAGTGATTCTAAGTCTTCCAGCTGTTCCTGTCTCTCTCCAACCCAAATCAGACCATAGTCATTTAGAAACCGCTGTAAGAGGAAAGTACAGGTCAGTGTTGTAGACCAGAGCTTCAGAAAACTAGAAATGGAAGCCTGAGAGTGGTCAGCTGTGACCATGAGAAGCAGAAGGGGAGGCAAGGGAGAAGGTTTCTCTTGGGGCTCTTTGGCCCTGGCAGACAAACTCACTGGCAGCTCTACTACTAGTAAGCAAAAGTGAGAATGAAAGTAGTGACACCGTAATCTCGCAAGACAGTAGTAGCTGCAAAGAATATTTCTACAGTCCTAGAAGTCAAAATTAAGAGGTTTGCAGGAGGCACAAATGTTTGTGTATTTAAAAAAAAGTCCTACTGCCCTGTAGCTCACATCCAGCCTGTTCTTTCTTTTCAGAGGAGTTAGGTGAAGAATTGTGATGATCACAGTGGCAGCCTGAAAAAGACTGAGCAGCCTGGGACTGCAACGATCTCAAACCAAAGGTGCAGATGGCTTAGGGCAAGTGTCTCACCTCCATCTCCCAGACCTGGGTCTGCAGCTGAAGGCACCTAATTTCCAGTTCCTCTGCTGTGGACGAGTCAGGAGCATCTGAAAGGGAAGACTGGGTTTTTCTATGTACAGCCTTAAGGAAGAGCTATAGGTAACCCATGTCACACAGTGCAGATGACCCAGCGGTACCTGCCTGTACCCTAAGTGAACTCAAGCATGTACGACACAGGAGCTAAACATGAGCTCTGCATGCTGATCCCTGATAATTCAACCTGAAGCACTTTGGGAAAGATGCTGACAGACTAAAAGATAGTTGTGAATGATACTGGTGAAGTTTTATGCTGCGGGAAGCTGATGTGAGTGGTGCTGTTCACAATTATACCATGGGAATTGCTTGGCTTACTCAGTCTGAAGGGACCTATTAAAAAAATGAGCAGGTGTCCACTAAAGCTGGATCCAGAAACCTAGGCTGGATGGCTAGAACAATGCATGATGAGGTACAAAACACATGTTTGTGGTTTCACGGGCATATGCTTGTTCTCTGCTCAGGAAATTGAGAACTTACCACAGCTTTGTGCTAACAAGGTAGTTCAGCCATTGTAGGAAACACGTCTGGGCTCAGCTGGAGAGCTGCTGGATTCCAAGGAACTGAATGAGGGGAAGACCTTCAATGACTCACTCAAAAGCTGGGCTCAATTTAGAGTTAGGCTGCCTTATGGGACAAGTGAGCCTGAACCTGTAATACTGCTTGAGACTCCAAGTTGATTTTTGGTTTTGCATAGCTGTGAGTAGCACTGTTTTTCCAGCCTGTTTGAACTCTGCAGTATTTACTGTTCTTTTTTCTGACCATCCTTGGGTATCTGTGTGGTTGGTCTATGCTCATGGAAACTTAGCAACCCATAGAAAATAGGTCAGGAAATAACATTTTGCACCGCACCAGAAAAGCGGAGTAACAGATGTGAGTATAAAGTGCGGATCTGCTTTGGCAACGGTACCACGTGTGTGTAACCAACACCACTCACTGAGGAGGCTCTTGGGCTTTTAATGCAAGGATGGCTCAGAGAGGAGGTCTCCGAGCCTGCTCTGTTGCAGCACCAGGAGCTCTGTAGCTCTCCCGCAGGTAGGAGCAAGGTGCCAAGGGTAAAACAAATTTTACCTTCTCCTTTCTGAAGAGTCCTCATCTTCTCTTCAAGTTCAGCAATCCTCCTATCCTTCAGGACCAAAACAAATAATGACCTTGTTTAGTTCCTTGGCCTTCAGGACCTTGAGGCCCAGCTTGCATAATTAGTCCTGGCTGGGTGAGTCAGTGGTGCATGTATTCTCACCCACTCAGCGTCAGGCAAAATAAGGGTCAGAAAGATTGTATCACCTCACCTTAATTAGACTCAAATGAGGGGTGGGATATAAATACACTGCTCCAAGAACAGGCGAGGGACATGCTGACCTATCTCCCCCTCCTCCATCTGCACAAGAGCTGTAGGCAGATGCACGGACTCCTGCCCCTGTGATTCCTGCTCAGGCACAGCTCGTGCTCTGACCTGCCATAAGTGGCTGACCTAGAAATGAAACCAGCATCTAGAGGTATTTATTCTAAGCTGCAATAATGCAAAGAGGTCTGCCCCAGGATGTTTGATGTATAAGCAGTTGTTCTTTCAGAAAGGAAAAGGAAGAAAGGTCTGAAGCCAAACAGCTAATGATATCAGTGAAAGGATGCTGAGAGTCTGTGCTTTAAGAAGTCACAGCAGGGACTGTGCACTCTCCCACCCCAAGGACTGATACAATTTCTCTGTTGCTTTGCAAAGGCTCTTTTGTGTAATTAACAGAGCAGGCTACAGATTAACTTGGTTTAGTCCAAACTAGGTCTAAGCAGGTGTAATGCTACTGTGGCTTCACCCATCAAAGCAGGGCACAGAACAGGTTCAGTAAAGGGCAGGATTTTTACCTTCAGTTGGATTTCTTGTGCTTGTTTCTCTACTTTTTGTTCCAATAGAGTGATTTTTTTCATCATGGAGGACACGAGCTCCGCATCAGTGTGAGCTGGGCCTGGAAAGCACAAATACGTGTTACCTATCTAAAATGGCGATTGGTATTGGAGAGTCATCTGCGCCTTAGGGGACTCCGCACAAGAATTCCTGTTCTGCCACAGGAGGTAGGATGAGGGTACCTTTTGGGAGTACTGGGTGGAAATCCTTTGGCTCCTGACTGGTGGGGAGACGGCTGTGTCACCAACAGCACGCTGTGTATGTGAGAGGGGGACCACAGGAATTAGCCCTGGCCTGGGTTACTGAGTCCACCGGACTGTCACTGAGAAACTGTGATGGCCCAGAATCCCCTAATCATTGAGGGACTTTACCCTGCATATTCTTTTTCAGTGTTGTCTCCCTTGAGCAGGAGGAGAGACTGCTTTGCACTGGATCCTTTGTCCTAGGAGACAGGCTGTCATCTTCTGAGAAGACACACGAAGAGCATGAAAGAAAGAAAACAGGTCAGCGTTTTGGATACGACATCTCCAAAAGCAGGTAAAGAAATACTGGGGTTATGCTGAGGAGGCCCAGTCCATTCAATCCCATAAGCACTCTCAGACTAATGAGTGTATGTAGGCACTCGTTATGAGACAGGACCCAAGGGAAGGTACAAACTCAGCAGCTGGGAAGAGCAAACACAAAATGGGGTTTGCAGAAGGAGACCGTGACACTAGTACAGAGCATCCTGTGCTGCGCAGCGAGGCAGAAAGTGGTAATATTGAGCTATTTTAACGAAAAGCACAACACGCTGGGATTAACAGAAGCAGCAGACTTCACTGAGAATGGAAAGGGAGTTTTTGCTCTCATATCTGGTAGGAAGGATGTGACCTAAAATGGAACTGTAAAAATAGATGAGGCTCTAATGTGCTGTAGGGCTTGCTGAGGATGTGGAACCTTTTGTTACTTATCTGATTTTGGACACATGTAGGAAAGAAAGAGCTACAACCATTGCAAAACATGAAGGATAGTAAGACAAGCCTTACCAATGGAGGCAATGACAGCTCTGCCCTTTTGGTAAAAATAAGAAGGGGTAGTATGTAAAAATAAAGCACAGGTTCACTAACTTTGGGAGGATTTGCTTGTTGGGCAATATTTTTTTTTTTAAATGTAATTGAAAAGGCTCTCCAAAAAAGCCCAAACTATACATTTTTTTCTCATCAGCCCATCTTCCCAGTCCATACATCCTTGATTTCTGGGTAGAGTGGATCTTCATACACGTACAACTCGTAGTAACAGTTAAAATCCTTGAGCTGCAATCGGTGGGAGCTGCCTCAGAGCAGAGGGGGTGAAACCCTGGTGAGTGAGGCGTAGCCATGCCTGCTGCATCAGGGCAGGAGCGGGTGAAAGAGCTGATACTTGTGATGCCATTGCAGCTGCAGAAATCCACGACTCTTCTCTGCTTGAAACTGAGGAAATGCAAGTGCGATACGAACCTGTGCGAGATATGGCTGAGCAATATCCCTGGTACCTGCTGGGGACCGATGCCAGCCAGGAGGCAGCAGATAAGAAATTTGAGGAGTTTTCTTCGAGCTGGTGGTGTTTCCGAGCCTGTCCCTGTCATGTGCAGCCCTGTGGGTCCCCAGAAGGCCGGTAGCGATCAGCTTTTTTGAGGGATCGTTGGTAAAAAGGGGCTCAAAATAACGGGGGTAACTGGATATGGCCTGGGGGTGCCTCTGTGTGTGAGCCTTGGGGGGGCCGATGTGGGTGGCAGCGCTGGGGGCACCACGGCGTGTGCTGAGGGGGAGCACCGTGTGTTAGGGAGACCCTCACGGT